>NW_010103630.1:79776-88305 GCF_000699245.1 Pterocles gutturalis | reverse complement strand
GTAGGGCGGGCAGGAAGGGGCGTCAGTGCCTCAGCGCGGAGCAGGGAGTGAAGTGGGGCCAGGGCGAGAAGCCGGGGCTTCGGCACAGCCTCGCGGGGGCCTAAGCCGCCTTGTCGCTGCAGGAAGCGAGGCCTGGGAGCTCCCGGGCACTGGAGAGGCCGCAGTCAGCGCTGGGGGCAAGGGGCAGCGCCCAGCCCTGTCCTCTCCCCCTCAGCCCTCGCCCCCTTCCCTGCTCAGCTCACATAAGGCACATTTTTTACAGCTTCTTGTTCTCAGAAGAGAGAAAAAGTAATAAAAAGGAGAACGGCAGATGGTGTCTGCCTTGCCTTGACCGGCGTTTCCCAAGGAACACCGAGGAGCCTGCTCTCAAGAACCCAGAGCCCCTGTCAGTCTCACAGACCAATTAACAATCCTCACTCGCAGGGGAAAACAGATAAAAGAAAAAGCAGTATCTGAAAAGCAGAAAAATACTTAGGTACTATACTAGACATAAAACACTATAAATACGCTGCTTAATTTGTGGAACGAAAGGGTAGTGGTAGTTTTGCTGCTGTAATTGATGTAAGAGTTCTGTGCCTGTCTGTGGAGAGATGAACAATTCCTCTGCATATATGAGGAAGTTTAAAAAGAGAAATCAATAAGAGGTCAGAGTTTTAACTAAGAACTCAAACCTCACCCTAAGCAGACATTTATTATAAATAAAGGCCACTTTAGGTCTACAAACTCCAAGGATGAAGCACTGATGACAGAGCCAAGCAATTTGATGATGACCAGACTGAAGCCTAGTGCCTGAACGGGTTTGTATTCTTTCTGCTTATGGTGATCCGCCTCAAAGGCCCATCGTGTTAGCTGCTATACACAGCCCTTAATTTATGGAAGCATCCCCCCTACGTTGTTTCTCAGGACTGAAACACGTTTGCACGCTGCCATCCAAACCTAAAGGCAGGTGCTCAAAAGTGTGTAGGAAGGGTAACTTCAGAGGGACACGAATGGCAGATTTTTAGATAAGGGTGGGGAAACAGAAGCAAATACAGGGAAGCAATGAAGAAAGACAAGGACATGGTGTAAATGGGCCCCGAGACAGCATGGTCCTGAGAAAAGCTAGGAGAGGACACACGTCCTCTAGGCTGAACAGATGCTGAAGAAGGGGGGACCACAGGTGCGAGGGGACATCCTCACTTCCCCTTGCACTGGGGACTATGCATGTCACTTGTGAACAGGATTGCATCAGGGAACTCCAGCACCCATTCTCCATTTCTGGTTTACTGCTTAAGTCAACAGAAACAGTGCTGTGTTTGCTACATACTTGTGTTGGCCAATCTAAATTTTAAATCACCCTGACCTCTGTATGGAAATTGAGTAATTTTATAAAACTCCACTGCACTTTCATTAGTTTCACACTTTGGAACCCAAATATAGCCTCAAGTCCTTTGCTTTTTTTAAACCTAAAACTTAACATATTTCTAACAAAAGGATGGTACTCCACAGTTCCCCAAGAGCAGAAGTAATGTCATACAATACTAGGTGTGAGACCACCCATACACAAAAAGCCCTATCGAGGTAGATGATTAAACATGATCATGTTTACATACATGGTATTTAGCCAAAAAGTAATAAGGTAAAGTTTAATACAGAGCATGAACCACATTATAAATTGAAAACTCAATTAACATCAAGATTATCTGGAATCCATGAGCTTAGCTCTTGTCAAAGCATAATCATTTGTAATTATAAGAAAATTTTGAATACTGTACACAAATAGTATTTTAGTCATGAAGAGGTAAAGTAAGTTCATAGCTCCCAGGAGCGTGCTGAGGCAATAAGCTATATATTGCATCAGAATTTCAATGCAAAGCGTTTAGCCAGTGAGGCTGGACTGATAACGACAAGCAGCCCGTAGTCCTGATCCTGCAGGTCAGCTGCATGTCAGCAGATAAGCAAAGTCTGCATTACTTCATATGAACAGTTTTATCTACAAACTGTGAATGTAATTGAAAAAGAAAAATAAAAACAATACATCAGTGAATACACTAAGCAGTAAAATATTCCTATCACTGTTACTAGCACACACGTCCAGTGGCATGGTTTGTGAAAATCATGGAGCTATAGTAAACTAAATCTGTACAACGCTGACCATACTGCTCAAACTCTTCTCAAAGGGTCTATGATCATCATCTGTATTAAAAAACTTGAACCCGTGCATTAGCAAAGGCTCTGCAGTCTGCATTCTTGTGTGCTATAGCGCTATGATTATTATTTAAAATCATGCCCATTCTTTTCTTACCGCAGGTAGCTGCTGTTGCTGGTGGGATACTGGTGATGGTGATAATGTTCAGGCTGGCTGTGCCAGAAAAGCATTTTGGGATGTGATGAAACATTGTGCTCAGCTAAGAGATGGTCACTGCAAGGATGGGAGAGAGGAAAGAGAAAACAAATACACATGTTCAGATTAAAGTTGCAGTTGGGTTCCTCTCACACTTTTATATTTAGCTGCTGCCAGCAAGCTTGCTGGTGTCACTCCAGAAGAGGCAGATAGCTGAAGCCTTGTCTGGTCCCCACCTGCTCTCCTGCTCCCCAACCTTGCTGCGCAAGTACCTGCTGCCCAGTGGACCCAAGGAAAACACTGAAACTGCAGGGAAAATATTTACAGCAACACCCACGCCTCACACACACGCTTTAGGGAAAAATCATATTCAGATGCAAACCAACTGCTTGGTGCACTCATGCCTCAGTGCCATCTGCTCGCCTGGGTTTGCAGCCAGGATTGTAATATCTACTTTAAAACACACAAAATAGTACTGGTCGACCCTGCTAAGACCTTGACACTCTGAAATAAAAAGGGGCACACATCCAAAAACCTCCTCTGAAAATAGTTACCTGCAGAGGGCACCCATTCTGCTTGAAATAGGAACGACCGCTGACAAATAGTAGCAGCTCGCTGGGCTTTAGTGGGGTTGGCTTGTTTGTGTGGGTCTTTACTTGTTTGTTTTTTAAATACTACCTGCACACAACCACACATTGCTTGTTCCTTGCAGTTAATTCAATAAAAAGATACTTTCAAAAGGTATTGCAATATTGTGACAACACTCAGGCTATGAAAATCAGAATATCAAAGACCAAGGTTCTGGAGAACAAAAATGAGTTAATTCTTATTAGAGTGACAGTAATAGGCAGCAGTCAAAAAAATTCAAATAAACAAAATTGTTGGCTGGGTTTTTTCATAGGATGAGGCAGTTCTTTAACTTACCATTCTTAATCAACATCAAACACCACAAACCAAAAGCAAAGGCCAGAATAATAACACAAGAAGAACTGTAAATGCAGGGAGAGAAGGAAACACCCGCATGTGACACTGTCCAGAAAAACTGACAAAAATTGGGACTGCTGGCTTAGTGATTCTAAATTCTCTTTCAAGAGGCACCTGGGTACCTCAAGGAGGGCTGTCGTAACACAGACCTACGTGGTTACACGAACTGATCTTTGCATCCAGCACGGATGAGAGCTGAAGCACTCTTTTCAACATTAGTTTTTCCACTTATGTGTCTATATGCAGCTGCATATTCTTCATAAGCACCCTCCTAGCAGATGTAAAGGGCTGCAGGAGTCCCAGTGATCACTGTTGCATTTCTTAAATAATTAATATTATTTCAATGACCATAGAAAAAGACTATGTATCCTGCTATCCAGTTTGCTCCATCTACTGGCAAGTTGTAAAATAAAATCACCATGTCTCCAGCCCTACATTTAGGCAGAGGTGTCAAATGTGCACAGCATGTTGTATTTGGAAGCCCCATTTCCCTTTGCACCGATTATTCTCACGAAAATGACTACATATCACTCAAACCACTTCCACAACCTTCCCTTGGGGCTGATATGAGCTCCCCCCCATAGCCAGCAGACATCTGTTTTGTTCTGTGACTTGTATTTCTATTAAATGGAAAGAGTAAAACCACAGATTCCCCTTAACTTGAAGAGCTTTCAGCCCCGTGTGAGGAAAAGCAATTGATTCCCAGACTAATCAGTAGCCTGTTTTATTTTTTTAATGTATGTGCACACACACATACATCTGCATATGTATACCAAAAAACTGCACTCCTATTTTTCATCTTTAGCACAGCAGACTTCGTTGCTTTCAGAATTAATTGTGGTATTTTTAAATAACACAAACACACCAGAACTCCTAGATTTATTCTTATCTCAAGACAGACAACCTGCTGTCCTTGAAAACAGCCACCCCAGGGCAGCCCAGGCAAGAAGCTGCAAATTGCATCATACCCATTGCAACCACTGTTCCTGACAGTGTAGAGAAGCAAAGCAGAACCAAATCGTGTGGACTTCCATGCAAAAGCACTGTGGAAGAGGAAAATTTGCCTTTTTTCCCTCTGAGGGTTGACAAGATACTTGATTTGTCACTCGTAGAAGCTTTGAGTTCCTTGTATGGAAAGTACTAGACAGAACATGTCGGAAAGATCCCATTATTCAAACTGAAATTAAACTGATTTTTTTTTTCAGTGTATTTATTTTCTTTCTTCTTTTTACAGTCCTGTGTTTTCACTGATCTTTGTTGCAAACAGTATATGGGTAAAACTTCAAGCGCAGTATAGCTTAAGTTTTTTATATCAGGCTAAACTTCCCCAGTTAGATCTAATTCTGGTATTTTGCCCCACGAAGCACTGTTTATTCCCCACACCCACACCTGCTGCCCTTGACTAACCTCTAGACATAAAGGTATGTGGTTACACAGTCTTGCAAGTTTGGGGACAAATAAGGTGAGGTTTTTTACCTTGTACTGTTTATTGTTAAGGGGCTATTTTTGTTTCTTGCTTTACAATCTGGCTGGCAAGTACTAAAACATCTCAGCAAAGGAGCGTTGTGTACACAAACAGCAAGACATTATTTATTTAAAACATCTCTTGCGTTAAGGCTTGTGTATGGCACGCAAAGTCCAACTCGAAATTTAAGGTGGAGAGGCTGATGTTTAGCTAATGGGTGGATCTGCACTGCAGTTAAGTACTTTAGCGTATGGTGCCTGCAAACTGGAATTGTTGGATTTTTCCATGAGCAGCATCCAAAATGATGAGGTCACCTAAGGCATCAATCAATTTGCTGATGTTTTTTATGGTGATCAGACTCCTCACTTCGTTGTCTGATTGCTCATTGCAAATGACATTAAATATTGGTATTATAACTGGTTATACGCACAGAATGTCATCTTTATCAAGTAAAAATTACACAACACCACATGGAAAATCTCAATCAGGTACCATGTAAAACATGGAAAATTCAGTATATATTCTGAAAAAATAATTTAAATGCAAATGTGCACAGCATGGGGAATAAACGATGAGTTAGAGACATGCGCACACCTGCAGCGCTACGATCTCATTGACATCACCGAGACATGGTGGGATGGGTCCTATGACATAAAAACGGAAGACGTGTAAAGCTTTGATGCCCAAGGTAAGGCTTAGTTACCTTTCTACCTCCTGCCAATTGCAACAAGGCTGGATATCAAACAGTTCTATGCAGTTGTGTTATTTTTTCCACTGAAGAAGGGTATTTTCCATGTTTCGCTATCCAGCATTATTTCCAGTCTTACTCCCTCAAAACATGGTTCTTTAGGATCACTTCTATCTACCTAAATACATAGAGTTACAGAATTTTTAGATTAGTTATAAAACCCCCAGTATTCAGAACTGCTTGCAAAATACCATTTCAAAGTTTCCAAGAGTTACTGTTATACAGCAATTCACAAACATAGTTGTGATTCTGTCTGAGCAGAAATTACCTATTAGCAGACTTTTCTCAGTTCTCAGTAAATGTGCTCATTATCCTAAAATCCTGTCAGCAAATGAAGAAACTTCTTTAACTGGGATAATCCAAGCTGCACCGCTTGGAAACCCTGAAGTCTTAAATTATAGTTAAATACATAAACATATATGCAATATAGAAAAAGTAAATTGTTTGATTTTTTTTTCACTTGTCATACTAGCACAATGTTTCTCAAACCTCCCACATTACTGAAAGGCTTCCGGGTTTTAACAAAAAAGAAAGAAAAATTTGAATCCCTTTAAGAGAACACTTACAACATGTGAAGCAAATCTTTAAAAGTATGTGCTTCTAAAGAGCTGTAAGACTTAATTATAAAATGTAGGGGGGAAATGTAAGAAGTTTTCTTTAGAGAATGTAATATGAATATTGATTTTCATCTTACCTGGAAGTAGGTAAGTTTTGCAACTGCAAAACTGATCAGTTTTTAATTGTGAGAAAACATGAGTTTTCTTTCTGCAGAGAGTCTTCCAGTTCCCAAACTGCCCATTTCTCCCCATCATATTTATGTTTATGGTGTTCTGTGGTTGTGCTTGCTAAGTCCCAACCTGACACAGTCGCAGTTACAACAACCACCTGAACCATTCTCACTACCTTACCACAGGGAGTAACTGCAGCATAACTCCAACAAACTTATTCCTCAAGATTATTTTCTCTTTTGTGATCGTTAGTATTGTTAACATGTATTCAGAACTGGAATTCTTCTCCTGAAAATTAAACAGTGAGCAGTTTCAGGATACAAATGTTCTTTTTGCTCTGGGACTCAGACCACAAATAATAAACACAACTCAATCTATTCCAACCTTTATCTTCAAAAACAAACAAGCAACCAAACTCAGGAAAATGTACATGATCAGCTCTCCTTTCAATTTACATTTACTACCCCAACTTCCTCGCTAAGACCTCAGCTGAACATAAGTGTGTTACTCAAAGTTCTTTAAAGCAAATGACATCCAACTCAGAGGCATCCAAGACATGCATTTCCTATTCTGATTCTGCATGTAGCTTGCTTTCCTTCTTCCTCTTTTTTAAGCCCAAACCCAACTTTTAAGAATTACATTTCAGTATTCAAATCATTGCAATGGCCCATCTTTACAGAATATTAGAAAGAACATAAACCCTCCCTGAAACAACAGCAACTTATAATTGTCCTAATTTTCCCCAGATCTTTATGCTAATCCATTAGAGAAACCACCTCCAGCAGGAACATAAGGCATGACTAATCATTGCTCAAATTTAACTTAGCTAATGTCTATTTATTATATAGGAAATGAAGACAAAAAAGCAATGCAGTGAATCTGATAACTGTCTGTGGTGCAAATAATTTTGTTGCAAATTCTTAGATTCTGATGGCACCAGGTAATATAAACAGATTCTATCCACTATTGCAGCCTCATCTTTCTTGGAAACAGAACTAGTCATATCATAAGTAAAATATTCATTTAAATATATTTCATTTAGCTTTTTTAATACATGGGATATCCACACACAGAACACTTAAAGATGGCTTAGAAATAAATCTGAGAGACAAACTTTGTGTAAATATCTTCTTTCCCCCTACCTGGAGCAAAAAATTTTCAGTCATATAAGGGATAAAAACATTTCTTTCTTACCAACTTTTGTTTACACATAAAAAAAATTAGATTCATCCAAAATATATACTGTATGTTTCAGTAACTTATTTTTGCAGTACGAAATAGCATCCTCAAACAGATGACAAACAGCAGTCATCTTGAAATGATCATCTGAAAAGAAATATTACCTGTAGAAAACGCAGAATAACATACGGGACTATTAAGCTCAGAATTTGTGTTTGTTTTTTTTTTTAAGCGACCTTTCGTATAATCAAAATGTGAACTACAAGACTGTAGACTGAAAAACATTTTTGAAATACAAAACAAAAAAATGCAAACAATGTATAATGTATAAATAAATGAAACAGTAAATAAGAAACCTGCCTAGATGAAGGAAATGGGGTGTTTCATAAAGATTCTAGTCATTTCCAAAAACCATTTTTGTCTAGCATACCTATATTCACAGCATGTTCTCAAATGCCAAGTCAGATTTAGTAACAAGAGTATATAAAGAAACATCATTTGGACACACAAAACATGAATATTAAGATTATTTTTTTAACCAATGTTGTATCAATCACATTTATAATTTTTCTTATAGCATGTGATCAAATAAAACAGAAAACCAGAATGTATACATTGCCAATTTTTAAAGTAATGTTATGTACATTTTATTGCCAGTATATGCACAATGGTAAGCATAGAACTATAAACACACAATGTAATTAAACAGTAGAAAACAACAAGGATGCTACATGTACCAAAGGAAAGAAAGAGGAGATACTATTTTCTTGATGTAGCTGCTAAAAAGGGCTAGCGATGGGTTATTACAGTCTTGGTTTTAAGTCTTTACATATATTTCTACAACTTTTCCTTCAGATAAATCTCTGCAATGGCATTGCTTCTTTAGCAACCACATCTTCGCTCTTTCTATTGCATTCACTTCAAACTACAGTGAAAACAACCTTTCATGTAACTACAAGCATCTGACTTAATGTTGATTCAGTTTTGCTTTTCAGGGTTCCTAGCAAGTAAAGTGTATATGTAGTTTCTTATGATATTTGGCTGTAATGCTGAAGAATAGAGTTTTGAATACACATTAGGTGATAATTTGGAAGAAAAAAAA
>NW_010103630.1:9561-79745 GCF_000699245.1 Pterocles gutturalis | reverse complement strand
AAATAGAATTTTAAAAACAAAATAGGGGAAAATTTGAAAAAAAAAAAAAAAAAAAAAAAAAAAAAAAAAAAAAAAGAAGGTTTTCTGTAGCTAGTTGTTCTACTGGGTGCTAGCTATATGCAGCAGCTCAGTCAAAAATCAGTCACCCTGAAGAGGTAGAGAGAACTTTAGCCTAGCATAGATCATCATCCTTGGCACCGCTATTTTCTCTCTTACCAGGATACACTTTCTACAACTAGACAACATCACAGTCAAAGGGAAAAAAAGGCAGGGGAAAAAAAAAAGTTCCACCATTCCTGGGAAGGGCACTGTTTCATCCTAGTTCTCAGTTAATTAGCTTGCTGCTTATATCCAAGACAAAAAAAAAAAAAGAAAAAAAAAAAGATAAAAAGAAAAAGACAACACTTAGGGACACATTTACTTGATCTTTGTTCTCTTTCCATTATCAAGTTCATAAATACAAAGAACCATTATTCACAATAAACTAACTCTCTTTCAAAAATGGAAAAACAAACCCTGGAAACATTTCCACACCTTAATCCAGATGGGTCTTGAGGATGCTATTCAAGAAAACCATGCAAATAATTTGGTGCAGCTTTCCCAACTCATCCAAAATATATATATTTTTTTTTAAATTAAAAGGTGGCAAGATCCATAGCATTTGTGACTATTCCCTCCCTCCCCCCCATTTAAATTCAATGCAGAAAATCCTGGTGCTTTTAGGAAGGTAACAAATAAATAGTTTTCTGCACTGTTGACATAAAATCCCATGTGAGTTACAATACAAGACTACTTGTTCCAGCAATTAGGTTGAGAGGAAACATTCTAGTGATAAAGATAAATACATACTGAGCATGCTTGGGCAGAGCACTCCATTCTGAAGCATCCTGCTTGAAGAACGAAAGGTGACAAGGATGGTTCACGTCCATCAAGTGACCATTAACTCTGCTGCTAAAAAGCACTATCACCAGGTCGGCAATGCTACCCCAAAAGGGCTGTCTTCCACATGAAGAGGTACTGGTTGTACCAGTCCCCTGCTGCGCACACTAACTTCTTATTTATGCAACAAACATACAACCAATGAACAACATCACTTTTACAGAACTGGATTGATCCAGCTTTTTTTTTTATAGGCATATTTTCTCAATCTCCAGAATATCCCAAACAAGCTGTAAATAAGATGATGAACCACCAACACAGTGAACGAGTCTCACTCCAGTTCAGACTAGTTCAGCCTTGTTTCACATCACTTTTTGTTTCTAGTGAAGGACATGATACTCAAACAAAATAGCAATAAAAAAGTAATGTTATCTGCAGCTGAATAAAAGCAACAGAATTTATATTTTAACTTCTGAAGCTTAAAGCATACCTTTTGAACTAGCATTAAAAAAATCTTTTTTTAAAATACAATAACACTGGCAAAAGTTAATGGGAAGACACAGAGGATTGCAAACAGGATAACTGATGGATTAGATTATTTTTAAATTTTATTCTGCTTTGATCAACTGATGTTAATACTGTTTTTCCTTGGATTTGGAATAATTCTATTGCAACAGTCACATGCAGGCTGAGGACAGCCGTTGGTTAAAGAAAAAAAAAAAGTGAAAAAAACAAGAAAAAAAGTTCCAGAAGTTATATGTAAGAATTTTCCTTTCACTGAAGAAGGTCTTGCCCTTGCTTTAGGAGACCTGGTTAACTCTTGTCAGCTTCATTAGCTTTGTCCAGACATATCTGTTGTCGTATCCCCTGGTCCAGAGCCTGTTTGTGCACGCTTGATGTAAAGGTTCAATAATTTCATCTGCAAATTTAAGCCAGAAATTCACTTTGTTTAGTATTTCCAAACTGTACAGACTACAGGAATGGTACAGCAAAGGAGACATGAAATAATTTTCTTTTCACCAAAAGCAAAATTGTATTTTACTCAGTTAATTCAAAGGTAGCATACTTGCCAATGAAAACATCAAACAGCAAAATTTGTCACAAGGGAACTGCTCAAGCTTCTTTCAGGATGTAAAGAAGAGAATGATCTAATGTAGCTAGATTAAGACAGATGGAATATTTTCCTCACATTACAATGCTGTTCTAAATAAGGTAGGCTTTTTTTTTCTTTTAAGTTAATATTGAGGTTTGAACCCTCTAGTTAAGAGTTGTTGATGCTGGTACTTACTAAAGCTTCCAATACTGTTTAGAATCACATTCAACACAATCATTGCCAGGGAGCATTTTTAAGAGATAACAGTCTTATTCAAAGATATACAAAATTAGTTGTCTTGTTTTAGCCCCAAGGACAAAGAGATTCACAGTTAGCACACAGCTGTTTTCATGCCAAAAACTCTATGTAAGAGATGTTAATAAAACCATAAATATCCTGAACCAAAAAGGACCACAGACTGATTACTATTATTATTATTTCAAATTAGAGGTACTTAAATGACTAGGAAATAGCAAAATAACTAGGAGGGAGAATAAACAGAATTGCTGTATGTAACACCTACATACTACATTTATTGCTTTCCAATCAGAACTTGCATGAAAAACAAGACAAGAAATCCTGATCAGAAAAGCCACGCTGAGCATAGCCATTATCACTACTACTGGGGATACAACCAGTAACTAAAGCCATTAAATAGCAGTAAGGAACATAATTTAGTATTTATCTTAATGATAGAGTTCGTACTTGCATAAATAAAGATCAATGGATTTTCAGTTTTGCACATTTTATGATGAAGTTCTATTAATCCTCTGAAGGTTTCAGCAGCCCCGATATTCTCATTCAAGTATATATATACTCTTATGAAACTTCCTGGCAATTGCAACCAAAATGCAAATGCATACATGCAATTATGAACAAAGATTTCTTTACATGGTATCTTATACTTACTTTACTGCCAGTGAGTTGACTGAGATGCGGTTTTAGTTCGTCACCAATTACTGCATGAATGGCTACGAGGCAGAAAACACATGCCTTACGAACACTGCTCTCTGAATTATCATAACCCTAGAAAGTAATAAAATGAACATTAATACCTTATCGGTTAATGATTAAAGCCTCAGAAAGCTATTTACTTATTTACTATAATAAATACATTAAAGTCTACAGTAAATGAATGCCAGTGTAGCCCAGTGAAGCATTCCAAAAAAACCCAAACATGCAAATACATGCACTTAAAAAGCAGGCTGCTTATTAATCACATTGATAATAATTCTCCACACTAAAATGAAAACCCACACAATCCTGTTCATAAGTTACACTGAAAACAGAGCTGCTGCCATGCAACAGGGGAGTACATGAGAGAAATTGTTCTAGATTATACAGATATTTACTTAAAGCAGAAGACCCCTCAATTCAGAGCTTCCTTACTCTGAAAGGAGTATTGTCTTAACAGATAAAGATTCTTTCATTAACACTCATCTCATTCTTTAATGGTTTTTGTTTCTTCTGCTACTTTGCTAGTACCCCATGCCTGTCTGTCTCACACTCCCTCCCCTCAGAGGGCCCCTTCTCTGCCTCTGCCTTCCTGCAGATGCACAATTGGATCACACCCATTACAGAGAAATCTGCAGAATGCACCTGTCCAACTCTGAAAAGTCTTTATCCATCATGTGCAAATTAATGTATGCTGGCTTTTGATTAGGTGGGGAAGAATTTATTGTTAAAGACAAAGGAAGAGAAACCTCTGATACCCTTGTCATTTTATTAAACCTTCCCCAATCAACTGCTGCTTTCCTCTTGCCTCCCCCAAACCCCAAGTGATAAAACCCTACAATTATAAACAAATACAACATGGACAATTTCAGACAAAATTATTAGAAATCGGGAAAAGATACAAACAACAAAAAATGTCTCACAACAAAGTATCTACCAAGCTTAACTATAACCAGTACTTTGTATCCTACCAAGATTTCCTTTGAACCCTAACCACAGGTTGGTTTTTTTTTCCCTTTCTTCTCTCCTTACCTGTATTAGACCTGGCACAATCTCTGGTAAAAGCTGAGTAAGGGTTTCTTTAGATACTCTTTCTGTTACTTTCGTCTGCATTTTGATTGCAGCCAGATTAATGGGGTAATCTGCAGTTTGGATAATTGGACAAAGAACTTTGATGCACTGATCTGGGCTAATGGAAGTTGCCAGCATGGAAGCAGCTTCTTCAGCAGATCTCACCACCTGTTGAAAGAATAAGTAAAAGACACAGAAAAACTATTTACAAGAGACTGTTACTATGATCTGTTATCTGGCAGTAATGGTCTCGAGCATAAAAATTTCCTACCAAGAACTCTACAATATTGTAGAAATATCTGGATGAAGAGCCCTCTGAAAACCTGTTTACAAGATTCCAAGTGTTGGACATACTTTCCTGGGCATTCTCCCCTAACAACATTCAACAACATGCTCTTGAATGGTGCAGAGCTTGACAAAAATGGTAAGGAACTCTCAGCACTTTCCATGTTCAGTCCCATCTCTCAACCACGAACCTTCATGAAACTCAAAAGCTTGTTCCAGAGTTCCAGGACAAAGAGAGTAACTGATTACTAACCTCCTTATGAGGATCCTTATGTGCTTCTAATGTCTTCATGATTGTGAGCTCTGCGTAATTCTTAAACCTTGCTGGCTGGTTTCTTAGAATTTCTCTTAGAACTTTCAATGCCAAAGCTCTAATTGCATGCTAAAGATTTAATATTGAAATGAATTAGTTATGTATCTTTAAACACACATACATTTTAACATTTGTTCAGCAGCTGAAGAGTTTTTGATAATGGAAAAATATCAGATTATGCTCTATACATATATACAGTATGAACCCAGTGATAATAAATAGAGCTAGAAAAAATTCTTTGTCTTGATCTCTGTTTTTGCAGATAATTCAGGTGGCATATCACAAACGTGTTGCTAACCTGATTGAGTTATCTATACTACCCAGAAGTTAAACTGCAAACAGTTCTACTCTTCACAAGTGTTGATAAAACCTTTAGCATTGCATTGTGCAAATAAATTTTTAATTTTTTTTAGAAATTTTTTTTTAAAGCAAAAGCAAGTATTAGTGTCTTTTTGATCCTCAGCAATTTCAAAACCGAAGTCCTTGTAGAGAACAATTACACAAAACTCTGTCTCTTCAGAATGAGCATTACTGTATTTTAGAAATATATTTTTAAATATTTTGAGATGTTTCGATATTCTAGATTCCACCAGGGTCTATTAACAGATAAGTTTCAAATCCCAATGAAAAATGCTTCATTTAATCTCGTGTGAGAATCAGCAAATAAAAATACTTGAGAAGGTAAGCATTACTGATGTCCTTTTCACCATCAGGGCATTCCAACTTCATGACATTTTTGTATTTCCAGTTTTTTGTTTTTGAAGACTAATTGGAATTTGTGCCTTTCCTACAACCCATACAAATTTCAAAGATCCTGAAAGTAAACCACGTGCTTTGTTAACATTCTTAACTGGATTAATCTGAATTTACCTCTTTATCTCCAAGTGTTTCAAGCAGCAGAAGTAATATTGTTTTGAAGTGCTCATCCCAAACACCGAAAGACTCTTCTTGAGTTAACTTCATGAGCTCGTACAGGGCAGCCTTTCTTTCCTCAACTCTCTCATTATGGTTTGATAATTCTTTCAGTAACTCTGCTACCAGATCAGAATGGTCCATGGGAGGCTCTGTCAAAAAGGAAACACAGTTCCTAGACCACTGCAAATAAATTAGTACCTTCTGCACAACTGAAGGATATTTTACAGGATGGCTAGCTGGCTTCATAGCATGCTTCTATTTCTTTCCTCAAATTTGTCTGCAAAAATTGCAATTTGGCTACTACCTTTTCAGTGCAGCCAACACTGCTGAACAAGCTTAGAATCATGAGAAGAACCCTACAATGATATTGCAAAAAAACCCCGTAAGCTAGTTTACTGCAGGAGTTTTTATGCTTCCCATACCCAAAGTGATAAGTACTCTGCATCCTTTTAAATCTGATCTATATACAAGGTGCTACCTTTCACATCCCATATGATGCCTTCCATCCAAAATGATAAATTTGTCTTTTCTCTGTTAGTATTACAGAATTGCTTCAACTTTGGTAAGCCATGGTTCCACAGCAATAGCTAGGCTGTTACCATAAAAAGGGAAAAAAAAAATGCACAAAATTGGTGCTTGGTACAAAATAGCTGAAATAGAAGCAACCGAAGGCCGTCAGTCCCACAAAGATTCCCGATAGTAGTCATTGTGAGATGGCTCTGGATTTTAGTTTTGATTAAGGAAGATTCCATGATAATGGAAAAACACATTAGTAACACAACCCGTATTTGTAAATACTGGACTGCAAATGGAGAGAAGATCTAGAAACGTACAAAACAGCTGGGCAAGTTTCTAGATTTACATGGGCTAAATGAACCACCTTGCTGGTAAAAGCTAGGCTTTTTTGTTTGTTTGTTTTGTTTTTTTAAGAATGTTTAGTCAATAGAAAAAGCCAATGTCATGTTTCAAATACAAATGTATTACTAACACAATACTTCATCTTTCACCTAATTCCCAAACTGGTTTGATGCAGTTTTACTTCCTTGCTGCAAGTCTTTTTAACTTCTCCCCTTTAAATTTAAATCATAAGGCAACTTGTTAAGTAAAATTATATTGACAATACTTCTACAATATAGTTCAGAATTTCTCTCATTTTTACCCTTAATCTCTACAAATACCAAGTCATCCAACAATGTCACTCAAAAGGATTACTAACAAAGAAACTAATCTGAAATACAGTATTTTTAAAAACCTCTCAAAGCAGCAGCCCTCGTGATACATATATTGCTAATAATAAATTCAGAAATTGAACTACAAGATGGAAAAATCTCACCATTTTTTTCTTCTAGCACAAAATGGAATCTGAAGCTTACCATCAGGAAATTGCTCTGCATCATCATCAAACATGGCTTCTTTCAAAGCAGATTTATTAAATGAACTGATACCATCAGAATAATTGTATGGGTTATAGTCTCGGGAACGTGGTGAAGAGTGGGGAGGCATTGTGTTGAGTAATGATGTTTTGTTATCAAGAGCTGTTCGCCCTGTATCGCCCACACCGCTTCCTGCTCGTAGATCTACTATTCCAGCAGCACTGCAAATCTGCAGCAAAAGAAATATCCCATCAGCATATGAAATGTGCACTTACACTTTCCAATTAACTACATTACTAATCCATCTATGTAGCAAAAAACTTACAAATTTCAAGAAGTTCACAAATTAAAAAAATTTTCAACTAGCCTTAAAATAGGAATTCTTAGAAACAGTTCCCTAAACTCTGCTTTCCTTAAAAAAAAAAAAGGGGGGGCGTGAAGTGTACGTAGTGCAAAAAAATTCATGAACTAGAAACAGCTGTCAGTATTTTATCTCTGAAGTTCATTGTTAAGTAATTATAAACATGTTTAGCATACACATATTTGTCAAGCTCAACAAATCGGAAAGCCAAAGTTCCATAGAAACACAAGTTCAAAACACTGCATGTAGTACTGAAAAACCCACAAGTTTTGTATGGAATAAAATAAAATCTTTGGAAAAACATATATTGAGGTGCAGACCTCTCAAAGACTGAACTCCAGATGTTTTGCAAGATAATTTATTTTTAATTTGCTAATATGTTAAATAAACAAACAGCTAGTGCTACTTAAAATTAGCATTTACATTTCCAAAATGTAGTTCAAGACTAGGAACATATTTTTCTTAAGCTCTGACGTAATTTAGGAGAAATGTCCTGTTTCAGAAGTTGTAACATATAAACCTACTGCAAAAGATCTTTTTCATCTGTAATAAATCAGTCATTGGCTTGGTTTGCTGATAGCAAGATGCACTGAGTTTAAATACTCACCGAATCACCATCATCTTTTTTGGAATCTCGCTTAACAGGCTCATTCATATCTTCCTGACTACGAAAACTGAAATTCTGAATGGCTTCGGTGACTCCACGAAGAGAGCTGTAAATATCTTCAGAGTTCATATTTTCAGTGTCATAGTCAAATGCACTGTGGGCCACCAAGAAGAACATAGGAATTAAGATGGATTTATTTTATGACCCTGTATTTTTAAATAACATTAGTATGAAACTCCAGAGACTCAAGAAATATTAATAAAATCATTATTCTTCCTGAAACATTAAGGAAGAAAGCTGTCTCTCCACATAACCAAATTGTATTATGGTACATCTTAGTAAATGTATGGCCACTAACACAGAAAACACTGAAAGTAGGTTGCTAGGGGAAGGCCTACATTATGTAAGCAGCATCCGCCTGAAGAAATAAACTTCTTTTGCTCTGTTCTACTCTTATGAATATGAAACAACTGTGATTTTTACACAATTCTCTCTTTCTGAGAAAAGCTGCAAAGTAAGGAGGACTGATATATATCTCAACAGTCTTCACAGTCACTTGATTGATAAAAACAAAATTGCTAAGTCCACTTCACTGGCAACATGGAGACCACAAAATTAAAGACCAATCTGTCACGTTGTGCAAAATTTTCTCCATGCTTTCACTGTTGGGGTTCCAATTCTGGATAACATGTAATGAAGCCTTAGTCGCAGAACTGTAGCAATGGTAGTTACCTTGGTGACAAAGTGTTCTGTGATGTATTGGTTGGGGATGTGAGAGGACTTGACCAGCTTGCTGGGGAGCGTGGAGTAGGTCTTGTTAGAGGACTTCCCATTGATCCCTGGAGGAGGAGAGGAGAGATACTCCAGTAGGACTTCAGCTTCCCTTTTAACTTATTATTGTGGTTTTTTTTCAATTGCCCAGAAATATTTAAAGAGCTTCTATTTAATTTCTTGGCTTGGCTAACATTACTAGTAACTTCAAGCAGGTATAACTTTGAAATGAGTAAAGTAAAAGATAAAGACTCCTAAAAAGCACATTCAAACTTACTGAATGACTTGGAAGCAACATATACTTAGTAAGTATCATTCTATGGAGGAAAAAGATGTAGTAGATACCTGACCACTGTTGCCTGTATTCCGGAGATGATTATGGAGAAGCTTTGTGGCTCCATCCTGAAATGTTTTTGGTAAAGCACCCAATAGCATTGTAAACTCTGGAGTGTTGAGTTCAAAAAGGGAAATCAGCACTGACTGTGCAGCCTAGAAGAAGAAAATACAGATTGAAGACATTAATTTGAGTTTCTAAAGTAATTTTATCAGCAAGAGATGCTAGAATGAATGGTAATCACAAAACATGACTCAAGTCTTCATCAAGCTTCAATAAAGATGTTAACAGATGTGAATGAAAGCAATTTGTATGTGCTGGTAAGCTGGAAGTTCAGATATTGATAAATCCAGGCACACAACAACAAGCTTACACTTTGCAACATCATTTTAACAAGAAGTCTTTCAGAAACGTGCTCTTCAACTGCCCCAATCCCAGATCCCTACTTACTAAAAAGAGTACTGAAGGAATTCTCAAAATGGCTTTTAAAAGGTTTGACAAGTTGAAGGAATTTAGAGAGAGGAACGGAACACACCAGGCAGGAACAAGCCTGCAATTCCTTCTCCTGAGTTCTGCAAATGGTAAATACAGATGATGGATAATCAACACACTAGCTTGAAAAGGAACAGTTATCACCCTAGAAATTAAAAAAAAAAACAAACCAGATAAACCAGATATCCTAATTTGGAATGAGACAGTCTTGATTTTGAGTTGTCATCACAGCACTTCATATTCTTTATAACTTATCCCACAGCCAAACTAGTTAGTTAACCTCTCCTCGCTTCCTGTCCTGCTTCCTTAATCTTTTTAAACGACAGGCAAACATCATGAGGAATAATTTAGCTGACTACATATTGTAAAGATGAAAACTGTCAAGTACTGGGTGCTTGTAGTCTACTGGATGCCACCTCCCACACCTTCAATTTTAATAGTTCATCTTTAATGTCATCCTCATCCTACAGCATGTTTTACTAGATACATTTTTTTTTATTTAAATCAAAAATCAGAGCTCTTTACTGACAGAGCAACAATGGTTGGGTTCCCCCTAGTAAAGGAATGTTGACTGCATGACTCAGTAATGTCTGTAGAGTTTGATGAATATTCACCATAGTCCAACAAACCTGTCAACATCGCAACTAAACTAACACATGCAATGAAGGGGGGCTAGAGATTAAGTTCTCCAGAGTTCTTTAATAGTTTCTTGGTAGTACAAAACTCTGATTCTAAGATTAACCAACTATGTATGTCTAGTTTATTCAGCTCACCATTGAGGTCTGCCACGCACTGGAGAGAACCAGTGCCTCATGCTAGGCAGAATGATAGGCAGCTTGCTTAAGCAGCAATACACTTCAAGCAAATAGTTTAGAAAATTCTTTTAGACTTTTATTTCCCTCCTGTTGCTTCCAGAGCAATGAACTGTAGCATTTTTTAATTAAAAGTGGAAAGTCAAGGTATAAGCACACATACCAGCACACATCTCAGTATTAAGTTTAATGACAAAAATACTGCCATGTTAGATGGCCACAAATTATCTTTGCACGCTCGTGACTGGCTGTTTTCTTTAACTTCTATTCTCATCTCCCTCTGATAGCCTTCCCTTCAACTAAGCACCCTGAATGTCCTCTACAATCTGTCTTTAGTTACCCTTTTCCTTCTTATTTCTTATGGTCAGTCTTTTAATAGAAATTGATACAAAGCATAACCAAAACAAATCCTGCCACTGAGCAAAGGCTTGGGAATGACCACTTTCCTTTTCTGCCCTGTTATCCATGTCTCCACTCCATAATACTGGGTCTCTTTAAGCTGCCAAAAAAATAACACAATAGGCAGGCCAGGGTTGTATCACGAAAGAAACTGTTACCATCAAGTTCACCCAAAATGAAGCTCAACCTAAAGTATCAAAACTGATATTGACTCACAGAAGGTTTTCAACTCTGCAATTATCTATTTTTTTTCTCTCTCTCTTCCTTGACAAAAAGAGAAGCATTTTAGAGTATTTGGAGGTTTTTCTTCTCCTTAGCATAAGCTCTCTCTCCTGAAATTTAAGCCCAGTCACACAGATAACATCTTTAAAAGCCTGCAATAAGGGTTAGAAATATTTTTTATTTTCTTCTTAGAAGAACTCTAATTCTTCTTAGAAGAATTCTAATTCTTTCCAGATGAAATCTAAGTTCTGACATATAGAATTTTACCTTCCAGAAAGAAAACCCATGCCACTGAACTGCACTAACAGTGCCCAACTCCAGATTAATAAAATAAAAAAGTATTTTTCATAATACATAGTAATAGAAATGTTTTTACTAAAAAAATAACCCAGACCCATCAATTACACAGAAATACACTTGACAAAAACTTCTAATTTAAAGAAATCATACTAAATGCTATAAGCTTATTAAAATAAAATGAAAATGAAATAAAATTAAGTGAAAAAGCCTGTGATAGCAGGTTGTGAATATTAACGTTTTATACAATCAGAATAATTCTTTTGACTATTTATTGGTGAAATTTTATTTTCAAGAGTCATTAAAGGCTTTTGGAAGTTAGTTGCCTCTAACAGCTATGTTATGGAAAGAAAAAATAAAATGAGAAAACTGCATATAATTAAGGTGTTCCAGATGATTAAACTCACCAGTAATTCTTTCCATGCTTCAGTTACTTATTGACATAAAAATGCTTATTAGAGATATGAACCATCAGATAAGACAGCTTGCCACGTGCCTTAGTACTAAAACTTTCCTGATTTAGAAGATAGTGCTGCTTCAATTCTCCTCCTATTTTATGGTCTTATACGTGTCACTAGAATATGGTACTAGGCAAGAAAAGTCCACAGAATATAATCTATTATTGCTCTCATACTCATGAATTTATGTAAGAAGTGAAAGACAAACATTCCTGGTATATCTATGTAGGTCACAAATATGAATTTTCACTTCACAATACTTATATGGAAAAAAGGAGTTTTACACTGGAACTGCAATATTTCAAGAACAAACCTTTGATTCTACCTTGCTAAATGACAAACTTTCTTCTGTCAAAGCATAAACATTTATTTCCCTATCTTTTGTTAAACACAAAGCATTCAAGAAAATCCAACAGAAATTGAAATGAGTTTGTTACCAAACTTACCTGTTAGGAATGTGCTATTACTATCACAGAGAACGGTCTCTGAAGGAATATTAAAACTGTATAGAAAATGCCCCCTGAAGAGATTTTAATACCAGATAGCTTGAAACAAAGTTATTCCTTGAATTACAAAAGATAATCTCAATATATTAACATACATATAAATACAACCCTAATGGAGAGTTTCAAAATGTGTTAATTTTAATTTTTTACTTAAATATTGTTAAACATGTAATTTTTGGCAAAGTTTTAACTTGTCAATTCTGAGACTTCATACAGAAAAATGAGGCATGATTTCTGAGAAGGATGTAGGGGTCTCTTTTATCTATGAAAGAATTAGTTTGCTTTAAATTTTTTTCCCCCAAGAAATATTAATTTCTCTAATTTTCCAAGATACTTGGAGTATACTGCAGTTCTAAGCATGCATTAACAAACATACCTTCCTAACATCTGAGCTTTTAGGTTCTGTGGTCCAGGTGATGATTCGAGACACTGCTAACCTAGTTTCACTTGAATTTACAAAATCTCCTGCATCCATCTGTTGCGCAAGAGTCTCTATATATTTAAGGATTGCAACTTTGACCTGCAAAGAGAAAGGGAGTCAGGTGGACAATTAAAAAAGTGTGCTGCAATAGCAAGTGTGCTCACAAAGTAGAGTGTTCATTCCCTAAAATAAAGAAGATTTTTTTCCAATTAAACCAAACATCTTTTCAGCACTGATATGCAACTCTACACTATAAATCAATGTACAAATGGATATAATGTTTGAAGAAGGGAGTTATTCCATAGAAACTCAACTATTAATAGAAAACTTAGATTTCACTAGTAGCAACAAATCATCACATATGCAGAAGCTTTTATTTAACAAAAAGAAAACCAAAGTACTCAGAATATTTAAGAATAATCATGATTTTAAAGAATTATTCAGAATTATTAAGAACTTTTTTCAAGTACTAAAATGGAAAATGAACATCATCTGATGAACCAATAATCAGTTCCTATTAGTTCCTACTATGCAGTTAACACCCAGAACTCTTTTATAAAATACCAGAGTTGAGCAGTCACTGTCTTTGGGGATAAGCCACATGAATCTTCCCATTCAATACTATGGAATAGAATTTCTACAAAAGCCTTAGAAGGGGTCACACTCACACTTTTCCTTTGAAGACCTTCAGAAGACAGACATGGATTTACCAAGAGGAAGGAAAGGCTGCTTTACTCCCTCATTTATCTGAGCATCATTCTCCTGCTCCACTAACTCCCTCTATTCCTTATGCAGAACCGCTGTTTTATACATCCCAGATTGCATTTTGGATTGTTCATGGCTTGTGGTACAACAAGGTATTCAGAAATTCCTTTGGTCATCAAAACTTACAAGCTCTTAAAAACTCAAGATATACCTAAGTGACACACACATTAGTGACAGCTGATACATTTAGATTAATAATGACTAATTCATTTTCACAGCAGCTGTTAAAGCTCAACTTCTCCAAAGTTATACAACAAGGAACAGCTGGAGGCTTTCATCTTCTGCAGATCAATATTAACAAATGCAGGAAAAACCACACTATTTGCTAGAATCTTTCCAAGGGAAAAAAACCCCACAAACATCTCCACAGCAAAAAAACTTAGGCTACATGATTTTCCAAATATGAAGTAATAACATTAAAATTTCTAGATTACCAAGTGAAACCATTATGACAGCACTATGTTTCACTGCCCACAATTTTAATATATATGACACCTTAAAAAAATTACTGTTAAGAACTGTCACATTTAGAACATCTAGAAGCATTTCTCCAATGAAAACAACTGAGTACTCTATGTGAGAAAGCAGTATTATTTCATGTTTAAACTACTCCCAGAGAGTAAACTGCACAGACTTCTCCAAAGATGGAGGCTCTCAAGAGACAGAAGAGCACTGAATAGAAAATGAATGGAGACAGTTTGCACTAAGAAAGCTTTGCCCAGTGAGACAGGGACCCAAAGCTAAGTTTGACAGCTCTTTTGAGAGTGTTTTTCGCTAATTTCTTTTAAGAGAAGAAATTCTGTAAGGGGTTCTTTTCTATGCTCAAATATAAGGAGACAGTATTATTACAGACAAAAAAACACCCTACCCTGAGTAAATTCTATAATAGCAGCAAATCTGCTTATGATGTATTTTTGTCACCATTTCCAGTATGTATGTACAGAGTTGAGATTCAGAAATAAAAGGTCTAGCATAGTTATCTTTAGCAGTCCATCTCATCTCTCTGAGAGAGGAGATAAATAATTTTTGACTGCAACAAAAGCAGCTCCAGGAATTCTTACAATTAGTATTTGCTGTTAACCTGAAACCACTGTCTGCGAAGTAGTTTAATACTGTCTTGACTTTCCTTATACTCTTCTAAGTTGAATTTAACGTACTTTTGTTGGACTATAAATGCTGACATATTTTTCCTGTACAGCATATAACACAGACAAACACAGACATGTTGTTTAAGAATAGCACTGCTGGAGTAAGTCAGCTGAAACATAGATCAAGCCACAATTAGCACTATTACAAAAAAAAAAAAAAAAGAGTAGACATAAATGCAAATAAAGTGCTTCATAAACATCTTTCACAAATGATGAAACAACAAATTCTGGAACAAAAAGATGTGCAACTACCTCCAGAGATTTAGGAAATACTGTAAGATGCTACACAGTCCGTGCCTGAAGGCAAACTGTTTTCCCTTCCTGTGAAAAATTTGAGATTTACAGAGTTTCATTTGCTGCATCAGGAAAAAAGTAAAAAGGAGAGAGGAATGTGGAGAAGCTGCTTTACTTAGACCAGAAAGAAGTCCATCTCTTGCAGTGCTTTCCTGGGATGCGAGAGACTCTGCTCTGCCTTAATCAGACTGAATTCAAGCAATCACTCAGTGACTCTCAGATTGCCACATCCCACGTGTCTGTCCCTAAGTTACTGGACACTTAGGAGTGACTGCCTCTGCCATTATTTAACTAAATGACTAAAATAAGATTAATTTTGAAGGGCGCTCTCATCTCTGTGAATCTGTGTCATTGGTTGGTTGTTTTTTTTTGTTTGTTTTTTGTTTGTTTTTTAATCCAGAAATTTTAATACAGACTTAGGGAAAAAAGAAATCTGATCAACTGTGGCAAAAACCTTTGTCAACAAATCAGTATTTTCAAAGGAAATAAGGGTTCAGAAATTTGTAGTGAACTTTGGTCACAATGCTTAAATCAATTCCTCACTCAGTGTGAGCCATTTGATATTCAACCTGAGAAAAATGAAAGTGATGAACTGAAGTGTATTTCAGGACAACAGCCATCCTTTGGAAAGCAGATGTTCTGCACCTGCGAAAATAAGCTTAATAGATTACATCCTCTCTAGAAAATTTGACTCCTGTGCCTATCCATACATTTGACCAAAATAATTACATGCATCAGGCACCTCTAAACTGTATTGCAGCAGTTCACCACACCTACACATACAATTATATCCAAAGAAATTAAGCTAGATACAGCACAATACGCTGTGCTGCACCCTCCATGGTTTCACTCAGCAGAATTATATTTCCTCTGTGGTCCTCTTTACTGGCTAGCTACCCAAATCCACCTCTGTGCCCACTCTAAAAGCTTAACTTTTATTGTTCAAGACTTCGCTGTGTTTCTAAGTGTAAGAACGACTCTAAACGATCACGAATTTATTTGCTACTACCACATTAAAAACTAGAGGGGAAAAGTCATTTTCAGAAGGAAATCCTTCCACGGAGCACATTTCTGATCTATCATCCCCTCTTATATCTGACCATCTTTAAGGATACTGAAAAACCTTTCTCTGATTTTTCATGTCATAGTGAATGCTGTTTCTCAGTGTATCTAGCCCAAAGGCACACTCTGCAAAAAAATAACCATTTATCAGAGTAAGAAGAAAAGCTGAAGACTTCAAGAAATGGAGTAGTGCCCTAGGATTATAAATTAATCTGCTAGACATCTGGGTGCAGTGAGGATGGGATTTAGACAAAACATTCAAGAATGTGGGTATTAAACAGATATTTCTGCAATTTATGTTCAATGACTTTACTCCCCGGATCCTGAAGTTGTAATTACCTCATAAAGATGGAAGTAGGGGGCAGACACCAGTTTCATCTGAAAAAAAGCTTACCTTCTCTTAAACAGTTACATACTTTACTATCCCAAAAACTCATTTTAAATACTCTTGATTTTATTCCAAACTAACAGGTGTTCTTCCACAGAGGTAGTTTTTATCAACATTTTGATTTCAGAAGTCTCTCTCAAATACTGGAAATTATATTCAGAATGCCTTCCCATTAAGTGTTTCAGATTTCTTAATTCCTTCTAGGTTACACAGTGAATACTCTTGAACTTAGTCCCAAGTGGGAGTCTATGTCTCGTTCCAAATCTACACTCCCAACTTTGAAACGTGATCAATATGCATTTACCAGCTATACTGCTGAATGGAAAAAAAAAAAAAAAAGAACATCTCAACCATCAAATTCACCTTCCTGGGGAGGAAAATCAAGTAAAACAAAACCAAGCCCAATTTGTTCCAAGGATTTATTTAAACAACAAACTGATTTTTACTACCTCATTTGCTGTCTTCAATAAATGACAGCAGTCCCTTTTTTAACACAGCTCTATGAAGCAACAGCAGTCAACGTATCAACTGTCCTCAAAAGCTTAAAAATATAAGTTTTACTGTACTGTAGACAAAAAAGGCATATTCATGTGACTTTAGGTTCAACGTAACTTGGGAAAAGTCATACTCTTGTGCAGTATGAAACCATATACAAATATTTCGTGCAGGATAGAGCAGAAAATGCCAGTTATCATATGCTTGTTATTTCTCCATTTACATCACTTGTAAATCTTCTTAGGATCTGATGCATTTATCCCAAAATCAACTTTATTTGGAACTGTAAATACTACAGAATACATTTTACTTTTCAGTAAAGGGGAGCTGATGTTTAATATAGTTACTCAAGTTCATATTAATATTAAAATAATTTAAATTAATTCAAGACCTATCAGGCTGAACACAGGAAAAGATATATATGAACTAGGAAAACAACTGGGAAATCACAAACATGAAATTAGAGAAGACTTGATAGAGTGAGTTTGCATAACCAGCTTGATGTTAGGCAGCCACATTTTTGTTGCTCATTTTCACTGTACTGTGCTTTTATTAGATCTTTCTTGCAGCAAACATTTTCATACTAGTGGAATGCTTAAAATTGAACATCTGCATGCTTCAAGTTTCTCGCAAAGGTTAGTAGCAGCACACAAATGCGTTCAAATAAAATTATTGGAAACACTGTAAGAGTTTGACATAGGGTTAAGAATAAAGACAATAATTCAGACAAAAACCTTTGAGCTCCAAAAAGAGCGAAGCTGGTCCTGTAGTGCTGGCTTGACTGTCTGAAAGTTTACAAAAACAAAATCCACTAATTGAAAACTTTTTTTAAAAAAACAAAACAAAAATAACATTCCAAATTCTAGTATTAAGACAAGCAAATGCCTATCAATTAAGATTCTTGTTTGCAACGCAAGCCTGAAAATGCTTACCTTCAGGCTAGGTGTTTGGGTCTGGTCAACAGTAAATCTCATTAAAATACTGAACTGGAGGTCATTTGGAAAAGATTCCCTGTAAAACAAACAAATCACGTTAAGTTACATGAAATTTTCTTTTAGTATCTGGTGAGAGGCACTAAATAAGCCTTCACTCCTTTCAGTTAAGAAAAGCTTTAGTACTTCTAAAAGAAAAAAATTTCTACCACTTTTTTTGATATTTATATCTGACTTTCAGAAGCACTCACCTAGCATGTAAAGAACAAAATTTAAGACATTCCTGTTTTGAAGCAATTAGAGATAGTATAGATAATGCAAGTAATAAGGAATGATCTAATAATGATATGGTAGTATTCTGAATCTATGCAATCCTCAAATTAATATGAGGTGCTACTGCATATTACTACTGAGAAGTAGGTCCCAGAGCCCCTCCAACTTTACTTAAAAATCTAGCTTTCATTTGTAAATGAAACTGGCCAGGGATGGGCAGCTCTGATGGTCCCCAAAATCACATAAGATCATGTAACAAAAATACACAGCTCAGATGCACATTTTGGAATCAGATCAGTAGTTTCATATTAATTGTTCAGCATTAAGGACTCAAACCTTTTCAGCTAATGGCCATTTAGGAAACCAAAATACTTAAGCACCGAGATTTACGGAAGTGCCACAATTTGTTATTAGCTCTGCGTTTTTCCAACAATCTCATAGCACACTAAAAAAACCCCAAAACTTGGAAGTAGCATGATTTTTTTTTAGTGGATTTTTAAATTTTTAAAAAATTTTTTTTGTTAAGAACTCGTTACCTTGTGACATCAAGTGCCTTCTGAACTTTTGCTTGTACAGACCCAAGCAAATCAGCACCCATTTTTTTCAACAGCTGCGTCAGCAGCACGAACAGCCAGTCCTGCAGATCTTCTTTATGGACCTGGATGAAGTCTACCAGTGTCTCCAAAAACATACTGAACACCTAAAAGGCAGAAGATGGAAAGAGGGTAGGATGGGGCAAAAGAGGAAACGACACTGACGTATGCTGAACTTACAAACAAAGAAGAAAGCAGTAAGGGAATCAGAGGCAGAGAAAGGCAGTGTTTTGCAGCCAAGCAGGAAAAAAAAAAAAAAAAAAAAAAAAAAAAAAAAAGAAATCTGTCTTGCTTTTTCATTGCATTTTGATACAAGAGTACATTGGAAATGTTAGCCGACTTCTGTAGAAGTTTGACAATTAGGTATTCCATGCAGTTTCGTCAAGAAAAGAAATGCTTACTGTGATGGCTGGCGCAACCTCATTTTTTTCAGTAAAGATTTTTTCACGCTTTCAAGCTTTATCGTTGATTTGACATATACCTCCAAGACTACAAAAACCACTTTCTCTCTAAAACCAAAAAAGATGCTACAATTCTTTAAGCGAAATATTTATTCTAAATATCTGCATTACTAAATACTGCAAAATGATGAAAGCTGGTCAATTCCTTTACATAAAATATTTGCAGAACAGAATAAGATTCTCCTGCTATTGCAGGTATCCAAACACAAAATTATTCACCAGAGTAGGGAAAAAAAAAATCTATGATATATTTCACACTGGCAGGTGTTTAAAACAGAGAAGTACTTTTGTCTTTTCAAAAAGATGTGATCTGTCATGTTCTTTTCAATAAATAATGTTGAACACAATAAATACAAATGATGCTGAAAAGACTGGGTATATGCTGCTGCATGCCCTTATTGCTCAGGAAATTAGATCTCTCTTCACGTTGATAATCAAGCCAGGGCAAGCAAATTCACACCATAAAGTGAAAAAATCCATGCAGGTATCTTTAAAAGAAGTGCCTCAAAATTTACATTAGAAATAAAAAAATAAATTCAGATTCTTTCAGGATCTAATAAAGACTGGGGACAATCTTTTAACAGACATCTTAAATACTGAAAAGCCATGTCAGAAACAAAACAATACAAATCCTACTCAAAGCCCATTGGAATGAGCTACCTTAATTAATTTCCCTTTTAGGGCAAACTACATTAAAAATTAAAAAAAAAAAAAATTGCTAACTTCTCTGCTACCTGCCTAGGTTTTATTTAAGTCTGTGGTTTAAAAATTATCTTCCCAGTAGTGGGAACAAATTTTTACGCTCGGGATTGGAAATACCTTCTGTATTTGGCCAAACTGAAACAATATGGCACTTTGTGGATGCGCAAGTAGTGGGCACAATTGTAAGACCTATGCAAAACCAAGCCTAAAACTACTTTCTGTATTGTAATATGACAGCCTTTGGATTTCCCAGACCTAAAAATAAGGGGAAAATATACTGCACTTAGGAAAACAAGAGAAAAAAATCTGGTGCTATGAAGCTTACACCGGGGGTCTCACAATTGTATTTAAAACCCTCCCAATGAAACTATACAACTCAGCAGAATTTGTAAACTGTACCTGTTTGAGTTTGCAGACACTGACACACACGTCTGTTTCATTAAAATGTGCAAGCTGAACAAACTGGTTACAACCCCTTATTTGATGGAGTAACGTGGACTTCTTATGACACTTTAAACACGTAAAAGTGGTTTAAATTGCAATCATTATGAAGTGAATTATGAATCGCTATCACAGAAGTACTCTGGAGATCCTGTGCCAATGTTTTAGCTGTTAAAAATACACATAACTGAGGACTCAGTTTTCTTTTCAAGCTTTGTTTGATTTTAGGCTTACCACAGTGAATGGCTGGAGAAAATGCTAAGAAGCTGAGTCAGGTCAAAGCATGAAGAATTTACGAAGCCTTACAAAAGAGCATATTGTAGCTCTTTTTATAAAAGAGCATTTAAGGTAAAGGATGAATTTGGAATGGAAAATGGAACTCAACCACGCTGAACAATGCATGTGGGTACTGCAATTTTTGCAGTTTCAATTTTTATGATGTAAATTAAAATCCTGAAAACAAGCATCTAAAGTTGAAGTTTTTAATAATTTCAGAGTGGAAAAAAAAAAGAGATATGAAAATAATCATAAGTGATCTACCTTTGAAGTGAATTATTTCAGATGTGCCAACCACCACAATATTTTTTATGCGTAACCAAACAATGTCAGTTAATTAGTAGATAAAGCACATCTCAAAACTTTACCACACAGTTTACATAATTATATATAGCATTTTATGATTGCAAAAGGCTTGACACTGCATGAACTCTTTGGGGAAGAAAAATAGAGAAAAAGGGTTAATTGCACATTCATGCAAGTAAGGTTAGGCTTCCAACAAATATTGAACCAACTTACTCTCTAAAGAGAGTTCCAACACAGGGGACAGCATGCAAAATGAAACAAAAACAAAAGAAAACAAAACAAAACAACAAAAAAGGGAAAAAGATAAAAACACAAATTAGTGGCCATCAATACAAAATTCCTGTATGGAATATAAAACAAAATAAAACAAAAAAGGTATTTCAAAACTTTTATAATAAATTTGGTAATTTTATTGGGATATCCAATGTATTTTAAAAGTAAGCACTTGGCATGTCCTTCAAATCATTCTCCCATTTTCTCCTCCAAATGATATTACTCTCTTTTTCTGAGCAATTCCCTACATACACCTATCATGTTAAACATTTTTAAAAAAACAAAAGTGCTGACAGAATAATTCCTACAGGTACTTGGAAAGAGTCTAAGATGAGATTTGTGTAGCCACATGTGTGTGATAAAAAATCCACAGTTCATGAACTCTCATACATGTACCGATAACTATTAATAGTTTCACAACACCAAAAAGCTGTAACACAGGCCACATTTTCAAATCAAAGCAACATTATTTTATGTCAGAATGCCCACTAAACAAAACAAAAGAAGACAACTGAGTAAATGTAACCTTCCTAAAGGCTTAATGAAAAGACAAAATGCTCTTCTGACATCTACAACCAAATTCTGGAACATTTTCATTATCCTTCCCTGGCTCCCCCACTGAAAAAAAAAAAAACCAAACCCCAAAAAACCCAAAAAAACCAAAAACACACAAACCACAAAAACAACCCACCACCAAACCTCCAGGGTAGTTCTGATATATTCATTATATATGCAATATTAATTAACACAGAACAAGCAAAATTAAACCAAGCTGCTATTCACAATTTTGTCATTACTTCATTTAGAAACAAGAAATATTTCAACATTTAATTTTCTTTCCTCTCCTCTGACTTAATTATTCTTTTTTTGGAATGTTTTCTCCAGTTTCTCTCTAACTGCTTGGCTTTAATCTTTTCTTCTGAATTTCTGCAGTATGTGAGCAACTTGAATACCACGTTGCTGTGTGCAATGCAAGTTTCTGCCAAAATACATGGTGTCACAGATAGCAGCTAAGTCACCTCATCCAGCAGGAAAAATAAGGAGGACAGACGAACACTAACTTAACCTGTCAAGACATCTCATCACTCTGAATTTAGTTTTCCATTGCAGCAATAAGGAAGACTTAAAAATATTTAAAATGTATTGCATAATCAAAGTAATTTTTCAGAATTCTGCTGGGAAAAGCCAATAGTTCTGAAGCAACTACTTCACTCTGATTGTTCTGGGTTATCACTTTACTAATTCTGAAATACGGACACACAGGGGGACATGTTATACTCAACATAAAAGATAAGGTTTCTTCCAAACAAGCCTATAATTCAGACAAAATATGAAGGTACATGGTTTTTACATTATATAAGTAACTCAGGTACAAAGATATTAATTACAGAAGGAATATTCTCCTTGTTATATCATCCATACGGGGTCTTTACCAAGGTAAAAGTAAATAGAACATCGCATTTCCTTTTATACTGAAGTATAGTCTTGATCCTACTTATTGAATGCTAACAATGATGCAAAAATTATTCAACAGTCTCAACTGCCAGCCATATCTATGAATCCGAGGAAGACATCATAAGCTATGATAATGCAAAATACATTGGAAAATAAAGTAGTACACATTTGGTACAGTTCATCAGACTCATCATGTATGATTTAGTCGGACCACTTTCTTTATGATTCAAATTACTGCACCAAAGCCTTTCATTTCTAATTGAGAGAAAACCATTACTCATGTTGAAGTGGCCTCTGTAAACAACGTGACTTCTTAAAAATACTTACAAATTTTGAGCACAAACTGCTGAACTACTGCAATGCATTTTAGATGAAATTAACCTCTATTTCAACTGTCCTGTGAAAAAGGTGGAAAATTATCTTGTTCAAAATCGCAAATTAAATCGGATTGAAATCTGATACCATTAACTGCTTATAGAATAAGTTTGTGAAATTTTTACGTGACATATTTTACCACAATTGAGTTTCTAGTAATACATGTTTTCAAACATTTACTGCAAGTAAGAAAAACCTAAACATACCTTACTGTGAGGATCAGCAAACATTCTTGTGAAGATTTCACACAACCTTTTCAACTCAACACGACTGTCAAAGTGACAACAACACATTAGTCAACTCCTACTAGTACTACTGGAATCCTAATGCATAGCAATCAGTGAAATCAACTGTAAATATTGAATCAAATAACCTAGTAAATGAAGTAGAAAAAACATTGTTTAAAACATGGATAAAAATGTAATGCATTTTGTCTACACTGAGACTTTCGACCTAGAAACGTCTCTTTAAACTAATTCATTCATTAAACCATTGCCGGCTATTTTAACAGAACAGATAATGAAGTATTCTTAGTAGCTCATAACAAACACTTTCTTCTGAAAAAATAAAAAAAAAATACTACTAATAAAATATAATATAAACAAATAAAAATAAAGGCCTTCCATCAATACTAGATGCAAGTATTTAGAAATCATTTGTATTGCAAGAATTCTCTTGGTTTTAAATCCAACTTCTTAAACTGAGCTTTATAAACAGGTCCTACACACCAGTGGCCAAGAAGTGGCAATAGCCTCCTCATTCCTTCCCCCATCTTGCTCTCACAGACACACATCCTGCTTTCCCTCTCCCCAGCTTTCTGTACTCTTTAGAACACTAGCCTCCTTTCCTACTTTCTTGCCTCACTTTAGCTCTGAAATAAAATGTTTCTCCGCTAACGTGTCTTCTTACCTTAAAGTTCTCTGGTTCTTTAATAAGTTTTGCAGGCCTAAAAGGCCTTCTTTTCTCTCTGACCAGTTGGAGCTGGCACAACGATTTAGGACTTCAGCCACATCTTCTGTCTGTCTCATATACGTTGGTATGCTTCCATTCCTAGAGCTATAGGACCTTTCTGAACAGGCACTTGATGCGTCACTGTTGGCATCATCATCTGAGTACATCCCATAGGACTCATATCTTCTTCGTACAGGCTTCTTCTGTCATACAGAAACACCCAACATTAGTAAGGATTTTCAAAGAGACAGTATACATACCCATAATCATCAAAAAGAACAACACTTCAGATAATTGGTGTGACCCCTACTCCCTGCAGTGACAAATGACAACTGTTCAACAGGTCAAACCGAGTTAATAAAAATATTTTTAAGTATGGCTGTGCAGTATTCCAAATATAAAAGCAAAGCAAATGCAGAGAAGACATACGTTTGATGAAACATTAAACTGAAAGTTTACTTGTAAAAATCCATGAAACTGCATTATAGGGTGACATAAAGACTGCATTGAAAGTTAGTTATTTCACTTAATAACTTTATATATGTTACAGAATATAAGAATCAGGTTTAAACCCACATAGTCTGTCATTTTAATTTACTTCATATCAAGTATGTTAATAGCAAAATATTAAACTACTGAAGAAGGAAAAGAGATTCTATACCTTAGTCCGTATGTCTCCTAAGAGCTGTTAGCAGTAAATTATCGAAAAGAAACAGAAATTGAGAACAGGAAGGTAAGGCATAGCAGCACTGTGACTACTAAACTACCTGCCACTGGAAAATATAAATTTTTATTGTAAATTTTGTTCTTAGCTCTCTATATCCGATTAGCGTATCATGCACTGCCAAGCAGTAGTTTGCTAAGCTTCCATTTCCAGGGTAGCATTACAGATCATCTCCTGGCTGGTCACAAAGACTTCTCTGCCAAAGTCTTGTGTCTTAGGCAGTAATACTTGAGGATGAAGACTTAACACATACAGTCAATTGCTATCTAAGTATGAAACCTTCATTTAAACTTCATTTTTCCATCAACTTCTCCACCTCTTCATTTAACTTAATTTCAGTATCTAAATTTTGTCATTGCAACAATTAGTACAGCAATGTCCTATGAAAAAATTAATTACCTAATGCAAAATGCCAAATCCCCTAAAATCAAAACCAAGCCAAAAGCCAAAGGGAAAAAAAACCAAAACAAGTATTTATCCTAAAAGGAAAAACACACACCTCTGCAAAATAACTCTGCCATTCAAATTTTGGAGTCAAAGCTAGTAGTTAAAAATTTGCTTTCATTACATACTCAAAGAAGCACTAGTATAAGCGATTGTTTTCCCCTTCATTATCATTGCCATTTGCAGATGGTTCTCATTTTTGACTGCAGAATAACTTAAAGGATATCCCAGTACAAACTAGCCAATGCATCATGTAACAAGCAAGCTTATTACCAACATACATACATGCATAACAGAACAAAGGAAGGGAAAAAATCACAGAGACATGAGCATTTTTGAAAAGGGTCACCATAAGTAAAGAAACTTTTTTTTTTTCCCCCCCAAGAAAGAGAATCTGAAATGCCAAGGACTGGGCTAAAGTAAAAGGTATAAAAACATGCAACCATCACCATATTGCTGCATTTCATGTGTCATATTCAAACCAGATCTTAGCCAGGAGACTGAGACCCCTTCAACTTGAGCAGCATTATAACTGGCCAGGTATTTTTCATACCATAAAAACAGTAATATAATCCAGAATATTATCAATTTTTACATTACATCTGTCAGGACTCTATGTTCTCCCTTTTAAAAACACTGTTGGGGGGTGGGGGGGACATCAGTCTATGATAAAACATAAAGAAGGGGGTTCATAACGAGATTTCCATCGAAATGAGCCATTTGTACAGGACAAACTCGACATTTAGAGCATGGCAGGCAACCAGGCATGCAAATACTACAGTAATAAAACATTGTTCTTGATCCTTCTTTGTAATGACAGATTCTAGCTAAAATATACAAACAAATTTTCCTCTTACATTTTTAGAAGGCACACAAAGTTTAAACGAATGTGCCAAGAAGACAGTATTAACCAAGAAATAAATAAACTGCCAGACTAAGAAAATTACAGAGTTCTTCATATTTTTTCCTTTGAAATTTTGTTTCTCTCTATCCAGTCATATCTGGCTATAATTAAATTTTTAGTCTACTTTGTAGTTTTTTACTAATGTTGCAAATAATCTTTTTGTTAAAAGAGAGTAATAACAGATTCCTTAAAGCATTCTGATAACTAGATAACAGGGACCTCTAAATATTTAATGATATGCAAATAGTATACAATACCCGATAAAAATGTATCTGACTCATAGTGTCAGCATTTTAAATTAATTGAAGATTTCAGCTTGCTGATGTAAATCTCAGAATAGCAAAATATATGATGAGTTTAGTTTGGCTAACAGGCATGGAGGTAGAGGAGCCAAACCCACTCTTTTTAAAGAACAGTAAAGGTTAAGGGAGTGGCATAACCAGTTTTTAATTCAGAGTAACACCTTTAAAGCAAAAGAAAACAAAAACTAAACTTATGAAATGATGCCTGCCAAACCATCAGTTCATCTCTTCAGCATCAATCTCACAGACAGAAAAACTTTAAATGGCACCCAGGCTTATGATAAGCAGAGTGCTTTAGCCATCGTCATTCCCAGCTCTGACAAGCCTTCAACCAAACCAAACATTTTGAAAATCTCTATCCTACACAAGGTTAGTGTGTGATTCTTACCAAAGCATCTGCTACTGCCTCCTCCACGTCAGAACCTGTGTTCAGAACTCTCATAGCACTAACTGATGACGACAATCTACTCGACTGACTAATTCCAAAGCCGGTACCTGTTACAACAACAAAAATGAGCATAAAGAATTCAGTCAGAACAGCAACATGGAACATTAATACCACACTCTCTTAAAAAAACCCAAGCAGAAGAAAAGCATTTGCTTAACATTTCTAATAAATTATATAGTGGCTAAAATACTGGTTATTTTCATTCTAAAGTCTTCATTGGTGGAGTGAAAAGTAAGAAATGAAGTTAAAAAACAGAGTCATATACAAACATCCTATTTCAATATCACAGGGAAAAAAATACCCCACAAAACAATCTTTTTAACTGAAAGAACCTTTTCTTTTTTTTTTTAATTAATCTCTTCTTCATTTTGGGTTTTTGTTTTCATTTAACAAGAAAGCAAATACAATAGGAAGGCTATTGAGAGTGCTGATTAGAAAACTACATGCATAAAGAATGCTCTACAAATACTGAAAAATGGAAAACTAAAAAAAAAGTTCTTCTGCAACTGAAAATAAAATGATTGTTGTTAAGGAAAAAAAGGATCAACATTGGAGGGTGGGGGTGGCGATGAACTAGAAACATAAACACATCTATCTGGATTATTAAAACCACAAAACTCAAATTAATATAAATAACACTTTTAAAAACTGAGCTATGAGAATAACCAAGTGGGTGGGGAAAAAAAAAAATCCAGGATGACTGCACAGATGACAGCAAAGTGTACTCATCCTTCACCTGTAGCCCCATAAACATCAGGAGTGTAGAGGGCACCAGTGGATCTGGAGTGATGTCTGGAAGCTGCAATAACAGGATCATATAAACCCTATCTATTACCATGGAATCAAAGTGCTGCAACAGTTGCTTAGATGAACAAGAGAATATTTAAAAAAAAAATTCAGCTCTAGCACAAGAAACTGAGTATTATACAGAAGGAAAAAGCTTCAGAGAAGTTCTTTGATTACACAGAATATGATTATATAAAACTATACGGGTTTACGTACACTGGACATTTCATGCACAATTTTTTTTAATTTAAAAGGTCAAGAGCAGATTAAAAGCAAGTATGTTTAAGTTTGAAGAAGAAAAAAATGCACAGACACACACGCACACAGTCACACACAAACAGAATCTTCAGAAATATCTAAAAAGTTCCACTGATACCGATCTCCCATTGTAGAGCTGACTCAATTCTACATGCTCAAGTCAGAGCCAGAGCTCACATACCAAACATTATCTGCAAAAAGTGACTGCTGCACAAACTTACTGTGTTATCAGCTGACAATTTCTATAAAATTAAGTTCCTGCCTATGTCCAGGTAAGTCAACCTCAGGTAAAACTCACCACTATGTAGATGAAAGTTAAAATTATTCAACTACAAGTTTAAAATATTTTAATGTAGTTAATACTTCACATTTGTATTGTTTTCTTTAAATAAATAAAAAGTGAAATTGAAACATTTATGTTAGTTACTATAGCTCATTAAGATTCTTTAAAGTTATGGAAAGTGGGAAACAAAGATCCTTAAGGATTTTCAAATAAAACTGAGTACCCTCCTCCTTCTGGCACTTGCATAAAACTGGTCTTTTAGACATTCTAAAGAAGTTGGCTCACCATTGGTAACATTTTGTTTCTTAAACCAAATAATTTTAAATTCAATTTATCTTCTTTCTTCAGTTCACTTAAGTTAGTATTTTACAGCCACGTAAACGAAACTGGTTTTGAAAATTTTAACTTGAATTTAAATGTCCACCCACATTGACATAAACCCCAGATATAATATTAAAAGTAACTGTAAATGCAAATATTTTACATCTTTTGGATACATAAAGTAGTATAAAGAGAAACAACAAATCAAATGAATCATCCTTTACTCTGATTGACATAGACAATTTAAGAGTTTAACCCTGACATGAACTAAATCACTCCAAGATTATCCTCAGAGATATAAAGATCCCTGAAACAACACTGTTTTTTCCATGGGAAGTTCTCTACTCCTTCTATAACGTACAGCAATGTATTTTATTTCAAACTAAACCTGCATGAAGTTGTTTAGCTTGGGAATTTTACTTTGCAAACACTGCTTTGGGGAATATTTGGTTCTTCATAAAGTCTGTCTCAGTATGGAGAAGGAGACAGGACAAAGGTTGTCAAAACACAGGCATCAAGGCTGATGGAGCTTTAAGTACAAGCAATAACGGGACAAATCTTTTTATTGCTTTCCATCAACAAGCCCTGAAAATTAAAGGTACAATTAAAAATTCAAACTTTAGACATATAATTCAAGACGATCCAGTCCTCGTATACATTTGAAATATGCTAGACAAGTTATTAAGACCAAGAAAGGAAGCACTATATTGGCTCAAACATACCTCATTCCAAAGCATATTTTCAAGAATATTCTTTGTACCCCTCAATTGCAGTAATCATGCAAGTATTTATTTTTGTTGTTTCATTTTTTAAAAAAGACTAATCAAGGTAAGAATTATTTTAAATGGATGCAACGATTTCTTGCCTAAATTTTGGAAATTATACTGGTCTGATATTTAATATTAACTATAACAGAAAAATAGGCACTTCCATCTAGATTACAAATCACTTCTCAGAGTGGCTGTTTATAGTCTTACACTGAGATGTGAGATTACATAAACACTTCATACCGATGTACACAGAGAAGCAATTATGTAGCACTTGGGACATTTTGTGCCCGAAAGAGTTTAGCACTTGTAAGCAAAAATTTCTGTGCTGAGAATCAGATGGAATACAAATTTTATTCCCCCCTCCAACTCCATCTAAAACTGTCTCTAGCTACAAACACAGAGTTGAATTTGCCTTCTTTTATCTTCCACTCATACCCTTAAATTTAATATTCTGATAGAACTTAATAGCATCCCATAAGATAAAGCTGTTCCAACAGAATCATTCAAATAAGAATTCATACTAGAAGGAATTCTAACAATTCTCATTTATTCCAGGTATAGCTGGGTTTTTTTGTTTCTAACAACACTGGATTCCTATACACGCTACTTTGCTATCAGACCATTCAACCTACAATATTTGTAAAAGTACTTTTTTTGTATCTGAACACAAAAATTAATCTCTATCAATAAAAATAAAACCTCAAGTAGCATCTGTCCCACTGATCCATCTTATTAGTTTAATACAGACTTCTTAAGATAACAAGCACTGGACCAAATAGAAAATGTAAATCGATCTCACACATGCAACTGAAGTCAAGGGTAAGGAAGCAAAAGAAGCACAAAAAGACATAGAAAATACCCTTGTTTTAAAAGAAAAAAAGTCTGCCATATGCATTTTAGTAACGATGCAAGTTTACTAATTAATCCTGCATAAGATCTACTTTTATTTTAATTTCCCCATTAAACAGCATCTGGACAAACTAGCATTAGTTACTGGAACAGCTTTTATTCAATTAATCTGGACTTTCCCCATAAAACCATGGCTGACAGAAAGCATACCACCTTAACAGACCACAACAGACTTCCGATGCTAATTAGGAGTACTGTCAGGTGCCTCAACTGGAGAGAGAAACCGGAGATTTACTACTTTCAGACTCTGTTTAGCAGCTAGTATTGTGCAGTCCTTAACTGTAAGCTACACGTGAACAAACAGAAGAGGATACACACTGAAGACTAACTCAAAGATAACACCAAAAAAGATCATTTTCAGACACAGTCTTACAGAGACAGTTTTATATTACCAAGCAATCAAAAAACCCCCAACATGTAAAAAGACTTTTATCGAAATTTACTACCAACTTCAAAGTAATCTTGACAAGAATACATGGAGATGAGAAGCTTCCCTCATCCTTAACCAGCAACATGTCAAAGTAACTATAAGCTAATGTTCCTGTGGCTTACGAACATTTCAGAAACAGACAACAGCTTCACAATCTTGCAAAATCTTTGAAGTGTCAGGCCAATAAGCTGAAATACTAACTGTAAAGAAAACTTTTGCTTCTAGCAGCTCTAGGAATGAGGACTGAACACGGCTATGCATGTGTAAAAAATGTTCCAGTTTTCAACTGCTCTCTTCTTCCCTATGTAACAGCACCTGCTACTTCAATTACTTATCACTTAATTCTACACAGATTAAAAGTCAACTTCAGAACTGTACTTTGCTTCATCTACTTGGATAAGAACTTTGCTACTTGCCTTCTCCATTTTTGGAAAATGGGAAGCAGCCTCAGAATACAGCTCTGATTGAGTAGATTGGTCCCTTATCTTCACCATCATATTTACTTGCTTTAGTAGCAAAAAGTTTAAATTTGTATTATTTTTTCACATGAGACAGTGATGACAATATAGCTAAGGAGACATAAAATGAAGCGCATTTTCTTCTTCTACACCGAAATGATTCATTGACTAGGGAGCAATTTTGAATACTAGCAGACCCCAGCTGTTGATGCAGGGAAAGGCAGAGGATGGTACCCACACTGTAGTCTTTGCTCTAGCTGGTCAGTGAGAAATTGATTTTACCTAACTGTGCCCAAGCAGTGAGTGCTGTCACAAAAAGGAGAAACACACAATTTCAAAAAACTTTCCAAAAGCAGAATTGCCCTTTCAAAAAAAATATCTAGGTGCTGTGTATCACACACATTTCCAGACCTGGTATTTAAGACAAGACTAACGCCAGCAAAGCATTTATTTTTCAGCTGTGCAACCCATTCACACACTGGTCAGTTCTCCATCAAAGTAAGTGGTGAGCGAGCCAAAGGAAGGGAAAATAACAGTGGCCGGCTACAAGCTACATGAAGGAGGCACGGATTCGTTAGGTGCAAATAATGAAGGGCAAAGACAGCCATGCACAACAAGGGGCTCTGAGTACTTACCAAGGGGTGGAAAAGAGCGGACAGGGCTTGTGTCCCTGCTACTTTCACGGCTGGCCTCCCGACTGCACCCCTGACTCACACTAGGCCGAGGAATGCGGCTGCCTCGCGCTAGTATGATTCAGGGTACAGACAAACAGCAGCACAGAAGGGAGAAGACATAAGAAAAGTTGCAGTTTTAATGCAATTCTGTTTTGCAGTAAGTTCAAAGACCTATTTCTAAGAAAAGACACTGATGATTATGTTGTATGATAAGTTATAACTGCTTCCACACACTTTCGTGATCCTGCTGGATTATACTAAGTGTAGCTAGTTCAATGAAATTATTTCTTCACACAGCTAGAAAGGGGGATTTGCCAACTCTTTACAGAACGGTTGAAAAAACCTCTTGAAAAGGAGGGAAACAAGCAACAAAAACTATAAACACAGCATTGATTCTGAATTTGTGCTCAAGATCAAGTTAATCAACAGTAACACAAACGAGAAAACCCACAGCTTTCTAAAGGAGGAAAATATAAAGTTAATACAGCTAAGGTAAAAATCAAATATGAAACAAAGAACAGCAGCAATGCCATTAAAATCAACTGATATTTTTCAATAATATTGTTTGTAATAAAGTGTAATCAGATTATACAGTGAAGTTTGGCATTCATTTGTCTATCTTAGAAGTACACACATGCACGCACACATATGCAGAAGACACGCAAAAGTAATGAAGAAAATAATCTTTTCAAAACGGTATCTCACTTTCATTCAATGGATGTGGGTATTTTGGGGGTGGGGATAAGTGAAGGAAAGGGAAAAGAGAAGGAAGAAAGAGAGGTGAAGGAAAGAATAACTACCACATCATTCCAGCAAAAAATCGATGTTTCACCTTAAATTTAAAACTGTCTTGTATCAAAGGTTAGCCTCAGAAAACAGGCACTTTTTAGATATTTATTGATACGTATTTCAATTTTGTCTTCCACCTTTAACTAAATGCAAGCAGTAGATATCCAGCACTTAAAGTAAGAAGGGCTTTAAAGACACCAAGAGTTATTCAGTGATTCTTACCTACTGACAATCTAGAAGGACTAGCTTCTCTACTGCATCCCTGACTTCGTGGGATTTTGCTTCTTTTTTGTGCAGCTGCAGGATTCACTAACACTCTCTGAACTCCTGTGTTCATAGTGGAAAGTGTGGTTGTTGTCAAAACTCTTCCAGGAGACCCAGATCGACTGCCAGCTGAAGGCAAAATGAATAAATATAAGTAACAGCATAAAAGAGAAATATTTTCTTTTTAACCATGGTTGTTTCAAGTTAGTAGGAAAGTGGGGGTAGATTTAAATGTTCTGGAAAAACTTGCAAGGTAAAAATGTGAAATAGAAAACCCCGGTCCAAGTTCTGATTGCACTACATTCAAGGTAGATAAAATCATCAACACAAGGAAGCACTTGGCATGGTATTTAGTACTAAATATGCTCAAGATATCATAAATAATATTTCTAGTCTTCATCAACAGTTCCAATGTCCCTAACATGAATATCAGTGTCTTTATTTTTTAAGCTACATGGTCTCACTAATCATATTTTCTATTAAAAAAGAAGAAAAAAAGAAAAAAAGAACTGCTAGAAAACTAAAGGACACAACTTTAAACTGCTGATTTCAAATTATCCCAGTTCTTCCAATGTAACCAATGTTACAATAAAAGAACATAATTTTCCTAACCTTAAAGTCTCCTCCCTTGCTTTTAAAAAGCATGGGGTCTTGAAACACTGCTCTCTGAGAAGTTAAATAAAATCTAACTGAAGACAAAATATTGATCTTCATTTCTGTGGAGGTTACCCCACAAATTCAAAGAAAATCTTCAATTAGTTTTAAGCAAGCTAAAAAACTGATCAAGATGTATTTAAGCGTCCTTCGTTTTTATTAATCATAACCGGGCATTACTATAACTGTTCATTTCAACACACTGCACCCACTACCAGAAACTGGTCACTGATCCCTAATTTTGGCATTTAAGTTACTGAAAATTTAAGTTCTAAGCCCTAAAAAAGAATCCATTCTTCTCTAGTTAGAATCAATTTATACCACCAGTTGATATATTGTTTCCAGCTGCAGAATTCAAGAAGTGTGACCAAATAAAAAGCAAAACATAATTTTAACCAAAGGTTACTTACATACAGATACAAACCTTTCATTAATATTTTAAAAATAATCAGATGACTGTATGACCACAGCTATGCTATCAGATCTACAGACTTAACATGCAACATCTCAAGTGAGTTTCATGGGTTACTTCTTATGAGGTACATTTAAAAAAAATACAAGTAGATTAAAGCTTGACCATACGGGAAAAGAAACAAAATCCTAAACAAAATAAAACACACTGAGTGGAAGGGAGAAAACTAAAACAACGTACCATGCATATACTTTCAGATTCATTGTTTGAACTCAAACTTAAAATGATTATTTAGCAAAATCCTTTTACAAAATATGGACCTATTCAGCAGAAATGATAAATAAAATATTACACAGCCTGGAAAAAACAAACATAACTTCTACAGTGAAAAAAGAACAGGCAAATCTATAAAACTGCTATGGTCTGCAAAAATTAAGGGTTTGGGAGTTTCTTCTTATGAGGGCATTTCAACTCAGTCCTGGTATTACTATGCCTTCTTCCTAGCTTCCAATATTTTATATCTCTTTAACAAAAATATTGTAAAAGTTTTCACTGTGCTGGAGACTTTTAGAAGATTTTCTTCGATTAGTCAGAAATCTGAAAAACTTACTCTTCTCAGATTACACTGAAGAAATGCAACCTCTCAATTCTAATACTTCATTTATCTGTCTGTTGTCTGAGCTGTTAAGTGTACCATTGTAGTGTAAATAAACCAAATGAAGCTTAACATACTGAAAATATGCTAATAACAGCATTGGCATACTGTTGGCAGTACCGCCACCCATAGTAGATTCACATGAACTGAATGATCAAGGGATTACTAAAACAGCATTCCAAAACGACAAAATCCTCCCATCCGTAAATAAGGATTACAACCAACTAGGTAAGTGCAGCATACGGAAAAAAGCAAACCAGAATTTCTGCTGAATAGGGTCCTTAAATGAGATATGTCAAACTGGTGATCAAACAATGATGTATACACAAATTCTGTAGGCTCTTACCACCAATGGGGTTAGCAGACTGTGATCCTGAACAAGTGTAAAGGCAGGATTAGGGTAGGGGTTTATAATCCATGAAGAGGGAGGGAGCAGAGCAGATTAAAAAATGGATGGCACATGGAAATAAGAAAGCTTTAGTCATTTCACACAGGAAAAAAAGCCACAAGGGGGTTACACTAAAGCAGTGCTTTTAAGTAGCTTCCACAGTTGAAGAACTAAACTCAGATGCTATGTACAAAGCAGATGAAGCAAAGCTGCACAAGCAAATTACAATTCTTCAGCTTTCTAATCAACAACTGGATAATACTGAAGAATTACATTTCAATTAAACATGAAACAGTAGCCTTCATATTACTTTAAAAGAATATTACATTGCTAAAAAAGTTCAAAAAGTTCAACAGCTGAACAAAAATTACACGCAAGGCCAAATTTTTTTTTTTTTGAGATGGACAGTAAAGGAACTGAGCTGCAGGTGCAGTGGATGATCAAAAAAAAAAAAAAACTCACAATGGCACAACTGAAAAGACTTGCATAGAATTTCAGGTTTTCCTCTTTAAAATTAATCTGAAGTATAAAATTAATTTTTTTCCATTGAGAAATTGAATTCTTTTTCTCTGAATGAAGATTGTAATGTAATTTTAGCACACCTTGCTGAATTACCTGACAACCAAACAGGAAGGGAGAAGAAAAAAATGGATCCATTTTTTTCCATAGATAATAATAAAATAATGAACAATAGATTGTATATGCATTCATTTTATAGTCCAATTTAAAACTAGAAGAGGAAGAGCAAAGGGCATTTAAAACCCTAAGAAAGTATCTTTTGTAAAAGCATTCAAATTTGCAAGTCTTTCATAAAATGATCTTTGAACAAAAGTGATAAATAGTTGTGACCCTAAATTTACAAAAGCATCTGTGTTGCAGTGGTTTTTAAAAACGAAAACCTTAAATCTAATATGAAGCTATTCTCCCACTACACGCTGAGGAACTAAAACCATCCCCTGTATGGAAACATCAACCGCCTTGCTACCCACAATGCTGTGAAAATTTACAGTCTCATCAAGAAGCATCAACCAAATAGCTGGTATACTGCACCTGACAATTCTCCTTCACCTGTCCATTTATATTTGCCCTGTTTATCTTCCTTAAAACATCTCAGAATTCTTGTTCTCCCCCACTGACAGGTTATAACGAGCTATTTGAAGCCATCAGTTCTGAACAGAAGTAGTAATTAAAAGGCTGTAAAGATGGATTCATGCATTTGATTTTCACACATCATCAAATGTAGACAAAATTAATTATTTCAATATAAATTCAAATTATCTCTTTAGACATTAACACTGTGCAAAAAATAAATTCTCTTGGAAAAAAATTATCATTATTAGCAAAATGAAACTGCAAAAACTTCAGTTTGTTTCCCTGAATACACAGTCAGTTTAACTAACATTACATGGCAATGATCACCCCAGAAGTCTTATATAGCTACCTAAATTTAACCCCTCCCACAACCAGTTTATCAAACACCTTAACTTTTTAAGAATTTACCAAATCTATTCATAAGTTCGAAGGTATTTTCAAAGAGCTTATTTCAGAACTTTCCTAATACTAATGAAAGGACGGTAACAGATATTGCTTACAGCTGTTCATCAAGGGAAAAAGTTATTTGATGGGATTGCTACCTCCCCTCCTCCTAAAATTATTTATCCAAATATTCTTTGTTTACGATATAATGTAGTCATCTTAACACTGAAACTGTAAAACAAAGTTTGGCACAACCTTTGTCACAGCCAATAACTAGACTTCATCTTCAAGCTCTCATCCCACAAAGACATGGGGGATTAGAACACCGTCAAAGCAAAAAATTATTTAGGAGAACTTCTGTTATTGGATTTTATTATTTTATATTTACCTGTTCAGATTTTTTAAAATTTCATTTCACAAAACCCGCAAACATTGTATCAGGTTTAATCCAACTGTATTTGCTGGAAAATGAAGTAATACAAAACTGAATGGGAAGTATTCTAACTAGAAAAAAAACCCCAAACTCTTCTACCTGCTTTTTAAAGTCATCCTATTTATGGTAAATGCAGTCACTGCTACGAAGATAAATGTTTCTGCCATTAAAGACAGAACTAAAGGGTTTTATTAAAAGAAAGTGGATATGTAAAGGTAACAGCTGTAATACAAAAAAAAAAAAAGAGTATATATTCAAGAACTAGAGTACTGCCTAGCTTAAAATGAATTTTTTTCAGACAGTATTTCTGGATGAAAAATAAGACTTTTTGAAAAATTATAGATTAGGTTTTGCAGGTAACACTGAGAACATCATTCAGCCTACCCATTCTACTGTATTACCCTTCTATGTGTCATATGTAACTGACACAGAAGTTTACTGTGTTTCATGCTGGAGAGGTCAGAAAGGGGGGGAAAAGAATGTTGAGAAGTTATAATTGAAGACAGAATTTAAAGGTAGATTTAATTTCCTGTTATATTATCTAATTTAACTGGCAAACTAAGACCTAACCTGGTATTTTGTCCAGAGAAAAACAACATGAATTAGAAAAGCATGCAAATACCACTGACCCAAAACACTGAAAAAAATACCTTCGTTTGTGTCTGGCGATGATGAACCTAAGGCACAGAACAACAACTCAGTATGTAGCTTTTTTTTAAATTAACTTTGACTGTAGCCATTGGTCAATGAATATATGCTTAAACATTTGGCCTCTTTATCAGGTGTAACTGACAAACAGAAAATACATACGCTGAGACTGTGACACCACTTTGGTTCTACTCCGTCCTCTGGAATCTGTTTTAGAATTTCCAATGCCAACAGAAGGCGTTGAAAGCTTTGTTCGTATACGACCTGTAAAAGAAAAATGTCACTAAATCAGTTTTTCACAGTGATGTAGAAGGCAAAGCATCAGTAGCATTTACTAATACTTTCTTAAGTTTCTGTAGATAAAAAAGAAGCATAACGTAACTCAACTGGTGAAAATTCGCTTGGGATAATTAGTAGAAATTTGAACATCTTGAAGGACTTAGTTGAGGAATCAAAATACTTCTGCTCTGATGCTACATGCTCCAGTGAACAGTTTACATATTGTCATTTAAACACCCTGGACTAGCTAGCTAGTTCTTGCTTCCTACATCAATAGGTTCATTATATTAAAAAAAAGGGAAGTTTATTAAATATAATAGGCAATGCATATGCTAATGTTGCTGTATCAGGTACACTTCTCATATTTACTTGTGGTTGTAATTCTACTTTGGCTGTCATAAAACTACAAAAATTATGTTGGCTATTTTTTGGTTAGGGTTCTGAGGTTCTTCCTAACTTCACTCCTCTTTAGAAACCTAAATACTACTTTCCTATTACTGAACATTGTAATGTTTTCCTGGCCACAGTCATACAGACTTCTACAGGATTTCCCAAACCTTTTACAAAGCATTTTCCAAAGACTAAGTACACTTAAGTGCTTCTCAGTGACAACATGACACAAGGAAATACTACTCTCCTCAACAGACAGAAGAACTGAGGAAGAGACAGATTAAGCTGAGTGTCTACGACTAAAACAAAGTCATTTCCCTCTAGAATGCCAATCCATCTTGGGTTTGGGTTAAACCTTTCTGCATCATTAGCCATGTTCCTTCCTCATAGCATCCAGAGTATACAATGAAATCACAAAAGAAAGGAAGACCCCAGTTGGATGAATTATAGGTAACTGAATTATAAAAGGAAATAGTAGAGTTGTGCACTACATCTCCTAAGCCAACAACCCAAACAACCGAAAAATAAAAAAAACCTGAAACCATGCTAAGCATAATTCTGATAAGCTGCAAGAACAAAACCCAAAAAGCTTGCAGAGAGTGGATCTAGCTCAACAAGTAATCCACTTTTAAAACCAGCATAATTAAAATATTTTCTAGACACGTAGAGTCAACATTTGACCCAGAAGAATTAGGTACACAGACTGTTATTTAGTTCTAGCATCTTTAGGCTTTCCACAGCAGAATTTGGAGACCAACCAAGTTAATATTATTCATCCAAGTAGAGGGAATAGCCATAGGTGAGAGTCTATAAGAAGAGAATCAGGATAAAGGAGGTTATTCACTAAACTATTAGAAAACAATTAGCTAGCAAGAATGGTTAGATCAACTAGTCCAAACTCTACTAGTTATCCCCGTGCAATGGCAATGTTTTCCCACCGAGAGCTGTGAGACTGCAAGGCATGTAGCTGCGTTCAGAGTTTGGCCCAAAAACCTAGGAATACAGAGTGCCACTATTTCGATACTATGTTAAATTGTCACTTGGAATCTGGTTCAATTTCATCAAAGTAAAAAAAAAAAAAAAAAAAGTTTGAGGCAAATGAACTGTTAACTCACTTTGAGTCTCTACATCTACTCTCTAATGACAAGTTTAAATGTTCATAATGTATTGAGAATGAATTCCCAGGTCCCAAAGAGATGAGTAATAGTAGCACCTGCTTCCCAGAGCATGAACACATTTGATGAAATATTTTGTGCAAATATTCGTTTTTAAAAACAAATGCAAAATTATGAAGCTCCTATATTTTCACACTAAAAATGTGAAGTAATGACACTGCTACTGCAGATGAGTACTTGATAATTAAAATAAAAGCAAAAGAATTTTAAAAATACTACACAACAACCAAGCATTAGATGCATAAGCTATCTGGAGTTATGAACCTCCACAAAGCCCCAGAAAGACCATATTGTAATTTTAAAGCTTGATTTGTATCAATGAAAATATGAAGCTGAAAATATTAGCTATTCTAACAAAACATTTTCTTACCATCTTCAGAAGCTGTTCCTAAATAGAAAAAATAATAAAAGACATGATATTCCAAACAATACTGTCTCTCCAACTCCTTTTTGAGAATAATTTTATGAATGCTCACAAATTTTATCAAGTCAAGAGTTCTAAAGCTTTTGTGTTGCAACTCCATTATTGAACTGCAGCAAAATTACCATCAAACATCCATACAATACTGTCAGCGATTTACAAGAACTGCCTTCCAAACTTGTTATAAAAACCACAAAAAAAAAGAAAAAAGAAATCTATGAGATAAGTCAACAAAATGACATATACAGATGAAAACAGACACAAAAGATATTTTAGTGCAAGCTCTTCTGAAAATATAAAACATACTATTATAAATTATCTCAGAGGAAAACAGAAGGACAGTGTTTCCCACACTGGGCAGTGATAATTTGATAGGAACTGCCAGCAAGGAGGGTTTATCTGAGTTAAGTCCATGATTACTCTGAAGATCTACAGGTACAAGGATCAAGTTTTGCCCAGAGAAGTGGAAGTAATATGAGCTTGCTGAAATCAGATCACACTTGAACAAGTATGCCATGTTTAACAAGGCTTGATTATGACAAAATTAGAGTCAGACAAATTTTTTTTACTGCCATGAATACCTAGGAATTGATGCGAAGCTACCTAAACAGCAGTCTTTCCTCTCTCTTATCTGATTATGGAACAAAATACGTATTAATAGTGATAAAAACGTTAAATGCCTCAAAACGATCAACGGGTATTTCCATTTTTATTTTCACTCTATGTCGTTTCTGCCTTGCAAAAGAACTACAACAATCAAAATGTCTGTTAGTGTCTCTGGCTAGCCTGAACTTAACTTTCTCAGCCAGTCTGCTATGGCTTTCTCATATTATGCTATATTCAAGGTGATATGTTTAAGAAATCCCTTTAAAAAATTAATTCAGTGTAAATGTCAATGCTTCTTCACAAAAATCAGTTCCAGTAATATGTATGTAGGATTGCCTCCAATTTTTCCAGATCAAATTAGCCAGTCTGTACAAAAAAAACCCCAAATCTTAAACTACCCTCCCAAAGACAACATTCTTCCAGAGCTGGATCTTGGAAGGCAGGTTCTATGCAACACCTAAGGCAGGCTACCAGCTAGCTGCTCCTAAAAGGGGTGGTTCTGCTTCTCCTTCCTCTCCACCCTTCTGCCACCACCTGGTTTGGATGGCTAAAAGTTCACTGCTAGCTCCAAAAGCTAAAGAACAGAATGCTATTCGCTTTTGTTTTATGAAATCAGTTTTCTTGAGTTTGTTCACCTGCAGTGACTGACAATGGGGTATTACAAGGCACTAGTGAAAGAAGTGGTAAAAACATGTGGCCAAGATTAGTGGGAAAAGGAAAAACGATTAGATCCTCCTGGTGATGGTTAGATCAGAGCAGCTTTATCATACAACTACAGCTGGAGAGCTAAACTGTGTTCATTCTGTTGCACACATCATCCCTACAGATATCCTCTGGGAAAAAACCCCCTGTTATTCTGATCAACTGCGCTGCACTTCCCCCATTATTTTTAAACAGATGAGTGGGACACCATAAGTCACTTGTGATCTGAACAAAAGAAAAAGCCTGTACACATGACCCTAAGTCTTCATTGCTGGTGACAATGTGCAAAAGCTCAAGATTTAGTGTTCAGCACAGACAGCTATACATAAATCCTGTTATATGCAAGATAAGGAAATCTCATATGAAAATAAGCGAGACAGATCCCATACAAACCCCCTCCATTTTATTAAATAGGCTTGCCATCTGCAATACTCGAAGAATGGCTCAAATTCTTCCAAAAACTATCTCTCATGAAACTGATTATCTGTGCTTTAAAATGCTTCAGAATTCTGGATTTTAGAGATCTATCTTCTTACTGTTTGTATTTCTAGGCAAAAGATCACTTGCTTTGCTTTCAGTAAACTCATTCTTTTAAACATGTGCTGTTCAAAAACATGTGACAAGAACCATTAAGTAAGTAGCAAACATATCTGACTTGTGAAGTGTTCCCCAGCAATAAATTAGAACTAGAATTGCCAGGTATCAAGTTGGGACTCTGTCACTTTATTATACGGGATACACTATTTACACACACCTGAAACTGCTATGAGAAGCCTGATTCTCAATGGGTTTGCAGTTAGGATAAAAATATGACAATTCCCTCCGTGTGTTTAATACAGAGAATTAAGAAAAAAAGTAAGCACTAAAACTTAGCTGGAATACTTGGCAAACTATTTTGACAGGTAGGTCTTCTTAACAAATTATTCTTGAACAGAATTATATTGTATCACAGGATGTACAGGCACTTAAAATTAAGTAGCTCGACTAGATTTTGATAAGGTACTTTTGAAAGAGAATATTTTTTTTTAAAAATCCTTAATAATGTAGTCAAGCATTTTCTGCTCTCCCATTGCTGTTCTGCAAAGTAGTAAAAAAAAATTTGACTTTATAGGTAAAATCATGAAACATGATGGAACTAGAACTAGTTAAAAAAAAAGCATGTATTGATTACAGAATTGCTCTGTGATTAATCAAACTTTTTTAAAAATACACAAGAAGTGTCCAATTTCTGATAAAGTTTCTGTTGCTGATACAGACCGATCATCAAAAACAGTGATAAATGCAGCAATAACACAACACATATATTAAGACACCAAGATACACAGGGGTTAATGAAAACAGTACCGTATTTTGTTAATGACCAGAAATACATTAAACAACAATAATTTTAAATAAAAGATACTTTATTAAGTATTTAATAGAATTAGAGGACAGACTAAACAATTTCTTACCATCCATCTTCTCAGAAGTATCCTCTTTGTTGAAAAAGCAGGCAAAGAAACATGGAAAACTTAGTGTGTTAGAATAAGGGTGTTCACAGCAGAGTCATAAAACATTAATTAAGGAAAACGCATTAATATTAAATACAGCAGACATGTTTATCTAATTCATGCATGTATAAGCTACTTTAAGTAAAGCTGGTTTCTCTCACTACAAGGTACAAAATTATACAACAGGGTACAAGTACCCTGCACAGGGATGCTGAATCTCTCTGCATCACCCAGATCTGAGCAAACCCTTACAGTAATATATTTATAAACTGTTTCATGCTTCGTGTCAACAGTTACAGAAGCACCAGTACATATTTACATCATTACTGAACCAGAATATTTCTATTTCTTACAAAACTTGCTACTGAGCGTGAAGCCCCATCTGGGGTAAGAGACAGGAGGGAAAAAGACATCACAATAAAGACACAGGACAAATGAGAGAAAGTTCCACTCTGGTTACAGCATTAAAGATTTACCAGTTCAACTGGAACATAGTGCATACATATTCTGTCAGTAGCAATTAAAATATTTTGCAAGAGACATATACAATTACAGCTCAAGTCTCCTCAAAAGGGACATTAATACTTAAGGATGTCAAAGACAGTCAAAATTTAGAATAACTAAAGTAGAGAATGTCCTCCTGCTTCTAGAATAGTCTTTACAAAAAGTAATAAATAAGCAAGAGTTCTATGAATACTAAAAAGCGAAGACATAGCTAGAGACAATTCTAGATTATTATGCTCATGAACTTGTGGCCCTCTGAGGCTCTAAATTTGGTAGCTGTTTAAGCAAAAAGTGGATGTTTCTCTGTAAGTAAGGGTGAAAATAAATTCAAGCTCCAGGAAACAATGTTATTTATTTTGGTATTGACTACAACACCTGAGAAGATGTGTAAAGCGTTATGGAATTACAATTTTCTAGGCATTTTAGTACCATGGTCAGCATCTTCTTGACAATTGTTAAGTTGCCATATTTGGATCTACTAAAAACAAACCCCTTAAAGTGAACCCCCTTCAAGTGAATTGCATTATTTCAAACCACCACTGTATTCTTCTCCACAAGTGATTGCATCTGCTAGCAAGGCAGAGCTTTTCAGCTACTCAAATTCCTCAGAAGAACATGATCTGGCCTTACTGCCTGTTTATTCCTCTCCCCCACCCCCACTCACCAAGTCTATAAACTACAAAGAGAATAAGCCATTTCTTTATTTTCTTGCATAAAACCACCCCTATTTAGTTCCCTGAAAATCTCTGTGCCCTTCTCAAGCCCTGCTTACAAAATTCTGGGTATGAATCACACATTGCTTAAAATGTTCTGCAAGGAAACCAGTACTCCAATCAAGAGCTAATTTTCTGTGAAACTCTTTAACAAAGACCAAAGTAGTCCCTCTCCATTTCAGCAGCATGAAGATGACAGATTAACAGAAAGAGATTTCTCTCTTTGTTTTTCATTGACTTTTTTTTCCTTCTACCACTATGCTCTGTGTCACTTCTACTTTTCACAACAGCTGAACTCCAGCTTGGTCTGAGATTCAGAATATATCTGTTGTGCTGTTGCACAACAAAACAGACCAGGCAATACCCTGGTCTTAAAGAACAACCTTTCCACCTGTTTCAGGCTTTTAAGCATTACGTTAGGTGGAACTGAGAATTCCTCAAGCAATAACCATAAGCATATCTCCTCCACCAAGCAAACTGAGCAGCCTAACTGGTGTCCACCTGCTCCCCAGCAGGTTCTCCTGGACCTAGAGGGAGCCCACCCCTGAAATTCCTATATCAAGTAGCACGTATTCCTTTAGTCAGCATTGCTCATGCTCACAAACTTAATTCTAAACTCAGTGGTGTTCAAACCATTTTGAACAGGCCTTGATGACAAAAGAATCAATTCATTTAAGTTAAAAATTTTTGCTTGTGCTTTTTTAAAGCTTTGAAAACCATAGACCACGTGTTTCCTAACATCTCCCCAAACACAAGGCAAACCAAAAGAACTATATAGTTTCTCCGCCTCTCGTGATTCTCTTCAGCAATACTGACATGAGGACAAGCCTCCTTGGTGATCTAGTTGGCACATAAGCCAAGAAGAAAAAAACCTAAGAGTTTTGTGAACACTGAACCTCACTCCCCCCATTGCTGCACGAGCAATATGGATAACCTAAAAGGAACAAAAACATGTCCATATTGCCTTACACTTCCCACTTAGTGAAGGCTCCAGCATCTACCATCACCACTATTAAATACTTTTTATTTGTAGCACTTTCTATGTCTAACAGCATGTATTCCAATCAATGAAGATTGTAACCTATACAAAAACATACACATAGTTCCATCAACATGCTCAGGAAGAAATCTATAAAATCCATGCTGTATATTACTATGTAAAACATTTCTATATTACATGAAGAAGCCACTACTTACTGCCAGGTTGTTTCTTTAGCATTGTTGTAAAACAGCCAAAGAGCTGAGAAAAAAAGGAAAATCAAGAGTCCTAACACTCACTTCCCTATTACTTCTAGAAACAAAAAAGCCATGATCACCATCTGCTGTTAAGTAAAGCTACCGCTCCTTCCAATATGTAATATTAATTCCAGATTAACACTTTTAAAGAGCATAGTATGGATACATTATTTGCATCCACATTCTTCCAGCACAGGAAAAATAAAGCATCTAGCAAAATTCGTAACTAACTTCAGAACACCTGCTCTTTTGCAACACTCCGATGCTACTAAAAATGATGACAATTTTTCAAATGTGCAAGTATCTTCTCATAACTTTTTGATCAAAAGCCTCAAAAAATATTTCCCAGTATTGTAAAGATGTTTCTCTTACCTAGTGAAGCATAAGATCCCGGAGGTAGACCGGCTGCTGACAAGCACCCAGCTCCAGCTGTCTGTCCAGCAGCATGGCGGGCTTTTGCACCGGCAGCAGCATTAACGTCAATGTCACTGCGAGACCTTTGCAGAGTTCCTGGGCTTGGAACACCCTTGCTGGTGCCTGAAACTGGCCAAAAAAAGAAAAATCAGGAAATTAGTTGGTAATGAATAAAATTAATTACATTTGAAAGGTTAACATTTTCTATTACTGCAGCATACCTGCAAAAATTACAGAAAACTACGTAAAATAGTGTAAGTCAAGTTAATATTAAACAAAGTATTACTGATGTGAAGAAGCAAACTAGAACTGGTACTGCCATGAAATTCAGAAGAATAGTTTATTTTACAGTAGTGTTTATCTTCACTCATAACGAAATTTTATCATTACTTAATACAAACTATGTGCCCCTACCCTAGTACAAATTACATAATTCTGAACATTTATGTGATTTATTACATTATTGAATGCTTCAAAAACATAAGGAAATTGACAGCATCCCTTGTGATACTGAGGGAAGACAATATTCCCACGCTTCAGCTGAGATAAAGACACAGGCAAGCTATATGCACACCTTGAATTGCTTTAGGGTCTGATCTTCTATGAAGTATTTTTATATTCACCTATTATTTACTGAATATTAACTATTTGCTTCAGTTAATTTTAACCACTGATTTATGTCTTCAAAACTTGACTCCTCTCCTTATCAGTTTCAGTATCCAGAAAACAGGCACTCTCAACTACTGGCCATTTGTAAAAAGGAGTTCAATGATTTACTCGACAAGAGTTACATCACATGAAGAGAGAACGAAGATACTAAATTCAGAAAACTCAAGACAAAATTAAACTCTTTGAATTACAAATCTGTGGTTTTGTTTGTTACAAAGAGCAGCAGCTAGGTGGGAATAGATGAAAGGTATAAGTCCTTCATCTCCTATTGCCATATGCCTGACAATCATGAACAGAGCACAGAATAATGTTTTGCTTCTTTGAGAGTGACTGTTCCATAACAAAACTCCAAGACAGACAATCAATTAATAGCACCAATATATCACAAATTATGTCTTACACTTGCAGCAACTGAAAATACACAAAATGTAAAGCAAGTACGAGGCAATCTTAGCTCCAGGTGCAGTTTATCATCACACATGCTGTTATTCAACCTGGAAACAGGGTAAATGCTTAAGACAGTAAGATTTTAAGCCGTATTTAAAACTTTTAATTCAAAGAACATAAGCAACAATTAGTGTGCACTGCACCATATAGTAACCACTTTACCTCTGCCTGCAAGGCTTGCTGGGCTGGCTGCAGACCATTTAGAAGATAGAGGCCGACTGAAAAAGTCCACAAACCCAGTAAGTAAGTCTCATGTATCAGATCCAAAAGGCAACAACAACAGAGAGAAAAACATCTTCTGTTCTTTTCTCCCCTTCAATTTTCTCAGCATATTTTAGATAAACACATTAAATAAAGAATGACAAGGAAAACACAATCATCTTATCTTTTGTGTTTCATAAAATTACATCTTCAGCACAAAGCATGAATCCTTAGGTTACCAATAAGGCATACTTTGCTAACACAAAATTCGGGCATTCCAGACCTGGTCACAGAAGCATACTACTACTAGTTTACATTTCCACTAAAAGCCCAGTAGATTTCTTTTGCTATTTGTACCTAAGCAAACTGTAATCTATTCAGCTCAAGATTGTCTATACATTTTAACACACCACTGACTGCAGCACAGACCCACCCTCTAATAATTGGCATAGCTGCAAAATACTGCTAATACGTATTCAATACTATGAAGACAGAAAAAAAACCCCAAACTATCTTCAATCTGAATGAATCTCACTGTCAATGTCTCTTTCTTATACTTCACAGAGAAAAGGGATAAAAAAGGAGTAACACCATTACTTCTTTCCTAGACTTATGCATTGCATCAGAATGCTGGACATCCTTATGTGAACCTTGAAGATATTTTGGTGTAATAGAGGCTGCTAAGGAATAAATACATGAACAAGAACAGCCTGATAAAATCCAGTTAATGACTGCCCTCACTCTTCATCTTGCTGGGATAATACTGTCATGTAGCAAAACACAACAGAAGGTTTTTTCATCAAAAATAATTAGAAGTGACAAAATACAATTGCAGTTTTTCTGTACACTACAAAAGTCCACCTCATTTGCTTTTGAGAAAGTTTTTATTTGTTTATAGGCTCAGAAACAGTTAAGTGACCCTTACTTGAGGCTCTCCTGTGAGCTGGAGGATGACCTGTCTGACTGAGGGAGAGATGCTATACTGCCAGAATTCTTCAAGTAGGTCTGGAGGCTTCTTTGATAGGGCGGCTCAAGAGAATTGTACAGAGTCTCAGCTTCACTAGGAAAGTGATTTCTAAGACCCAGATAAGCCCTGCAAAATAAGAGAGTAACCACATGGAATTGCTCTATATTTTCTTCAAAATGTGGAGTGAGGAAGCAAAAGATTACAGAATGAACCAGGGATGGGAGGGTATGGAACTCAGACTGAAAGTATGGAATGCATACAATACTGTTCATCAAATCATAGAAGAAATCAGCTACATTGACTGAACCAATCTTTTCAAAACGATTTAGTCTGTCCTCTGAAATTCTCACATTCACATGACGGATTCTGTGGGGAAACGAAAAATTCTTTTCTGTCCTACTCACTAGTCAAAGTGCTGCAGTTCTTTAATGATTAATGGCAAAAAAACAAGAAGAATGATTCTGCAGCAATATCAACCTTTACTCCTGTTTCAGTAGAATCCTCAAATGCTGCACGACAGTATTAATTGCCTCAACTTTCACAATGTCATTTGCAAAAGAAACTAGATATTAATTCAGGATTTCAAGAACAGAAACATCAATTTTCAACCTAATTTGTGTCCTATTCTTCAGCATTAGTTAACCACTCACCTCTGATCAGAGGCTTCTATCGCTCATGTGAAACATACAATTTTTCATTGCAAAAAGTAGGTAAAACTCACTTTCTTGCCTCCACTCTTGCTTCTGCATCAGCATCATGAATGCCCTTCTTGATCGTTTCAACCAAGACAGCTGCATGCCTAGAAGAAAGACACTCTTCATGATGTTTTGCTATTCCAACTTCTATTTTAAGTAGTAAAGTTTTACCCTTTAATTAATATTTCTCTAAGTAAAAACCAGCTGAGATAGCAATTCTTTCTAAGATACGAAGTAAACAAACACTTAAGCACACCAATTACATAACTGCACCATCTGTAAAGGTTTAGGTGAACTTCTTCCTTCAGTCTAAAAGAACTACAATCTACTTTTCAGACCTACATCCACCTATCACAAATAAAAAGTTACTTAGAAATACCTTTCTAAAGACATCTACTTTACCAAAATGGAAAAACTATTTCCTCTACTATATTAATAGCAAGGAAAAGGAAAAGTTAAGATTAGTAAGTTTGCTGTCCTGGAAATTCACCTCTGAATGCTGTTCTTGTATGAATTCTAAACTTCAACACATAAAGAAAAGCAAAGCCCCCATCAGCACAACTAAGAAGTGTGATGATAAAGAGATTTTAATCCAAAATAGGTTTGGGTGGGTTTTGTTTTCATGTTTTTTTAGAAGAGTAGGGTGTTTTGGTTTGGTTTTTCTTTTTTAAATACAGACGTACATACTGACATAAAGTGATTTCCCCATTGCTCCCTTTCTTGGGAGCACCTTGAGGGGCTGAAAAGCGACTAAGGAGCTGTATGAGCTCTTCAAAGCCTTCCCTGGAGGCCTTTGCTGTTACTCTGTGCTTACAGTACACATTCTGCAGAGCAGACACACGTGCTGTTTTCCTGTCTACCCACAGAAGCTACAGTGTGCTCTCAATCATTACCAGAAAACGTCCTCCAGTTTAATCCCACTTTTCTCTTTTATGGTGAACACACAAATTTCCTCCTTCAGGAGAAGAGACAGATGCTTACATGTGCATCTCTGCTGCGCAGAATACATGATACAAGCAAAACTCTGAGAAAGCATGGTACGCATTGCTCACACGCGGTATAGGAGAAGAGGTGGAGGGTAAGAAGAGGAGGCAACAAGATGTCAAGGCTGGAGCATGCAGCTCTCCTTCTCCCTGGCACTTCAATAAGCCACATGACCCGCTATGCTAGAAAGGTTGTCTATGCTAGAAAGGTTGGCCAACACTGAACAACATAATCCAATTAAAGGATTCAACAAAAAGATTTCTGTCTTAAAATCCATCAGCAGTTTATTCCTGGGGGAAAAAGTATACTGGCCCATACCTTTCCAATGAATGTGTTTGCCACTCTTGTAACAACAGGTCTAAAAATTCAAAGGAGCGCCTAAAAAGAGAGAACAAAAAGCTATAATTAATACTCATTTGTCTAACGTGCTTGTGGAATGACACTCTGTCAGAAATCAATTAATTTTACCAAGGACCAATCCAAGCATTCAAATATCACGTTCTCTGAAAAAGCAACATGCTGAAGATGCACCTCAGCTGTTAAACATGACAACACATTGATCCACCACATCCTATCGAAGGTGGCAGCCACTGGTTCAATCCCACAGTCCCCAGCATGGCAGATTTATTATTTTGGGCACAGCATCAGGCAGTCTAGCTCCACGTATGATGTAACTTGGCTGAAATTCATTTTTGTAGTTTACTGGATAATACAGTTCTCTGTATTCAGAGTCAATGGTCACACATCTTCAAATCTTTTTATTTTCAACATATGATCATCATATGTAAAAAAGCACCAGCTTTAACAATTTGCTATTTATAATGTACTCACCTTCTAACTGCGACTGATTTTGAGGTACAGTTGCTTGTTATTAAAGGTATCAGTCGTGGCACATGGGTATGCTGAAGAAAAAAAAAAAAAGACAAAGCAGTTAATGACAAAAGCATTCCTGAATTTGTACTGTACTAATTAAGTCAAAAAGAATTAGCAACATAATAAACATTGCAATAATTTGAAATGCTTACTGAAATAAATGTAGAATACTGTTAAATAAGAGACTGATGCTAGCACTTGAATTGATTAAACCTATTTTCTTCCAAAATGTCAAGCAAGAGGCACTTCCATTAACAATCACATCACGATATGCAATATTTAGCTGTCAGAAGTCATGTATGAAGGCTCAAATGTGTGTGTCTCCTCAAAGGAGTTGTAAGCTGATATTTTAGTTTTGCCACAGAAAAAAAATCAATAGACATTGCAGTCTTAAAAATCAGAGTTATGGAGCAAAAAGCAAATCAATCAATCTGAAACTATGGGCATTCTTTTAAGGCTCAATTAGTGCTACAAAGACCAAAATCTTTTTAATGCAAAATATATCAACAAAATAATAAAAGCACGACATGTAACATAAGCAAGCTTATGTATATAATCTATATGGAAACACCTAACATCCTCACAGGAAAAGAAAACCCTTGAACTACCATTTAAAGTGGATATAAGCTACATTAAATCCAAATGCAATACTTTAATTCAGAATTAAAGCAGCCTTACTTCAGCTTATCTTAACTAATTATAGACACAAGGTATTATCATTTTAATTCCAAGAGTAACATGGTTCAACAAATCCATTTCCAGTTCATTTCTTTATTCCTTTCTTGATTAAACCCATAACTTCTAAACCAGTCCCCTATACAGTGGGAAACTGTAGCATGTAGCAAAACTGATTAAAAAGTACAGTACTGAACCGTTCTTACTATTTCCCATATCATACTTTCTCCTTAGGTTATTGTTGCAGGATATAAACACACAAATCACAAAAAAAGCAGAGAGATAATTATCGGCTCTCAGAGTACTGCCAACTTCAGAATTAGGAGGGAACTAACAAAAAGATCTGGAAGAGCCTTACAGTTGCGTTTGGTTGTACTGACACACTTTTAAACAGGGTTTTAGGGGTTCTGATTGTGTTTTGCATAGTCTGAACTTGCGATTTTCTGAACTGGTCCACACGTGTCCGGCCTCTTCAACATTTTATCATTAACTCCACAGTTCCAATCTTCTTAAATTTTTTTTTTTTTTTTTGGTGAAACACAATAGTCTTGGTTTGTTGGGTATTTTTTTAAACAATGCTTACTAGCTTCTTAACTACTACCTTAACTTTGTGTTCTCCAAAAGGCAATTAAACACAGTTAAACTTTGTAATACACTTGCCTTTTTACAATTAACACATTATCAAAGAAGATAATGAAAACAGACTTCCTTTTCATATCTATTCCTCTATCCTCATAACAGTAATGCTGCCAATCACTTTCAGTGATAAAAAACCTCTGTCCATCTGTGAGACAAACTACTACTCCATTAAAAAATTATTTATAATCCTGTATTTCAGAATTGTTACTATCTCTGCTAAGAGCTATTACCTGAATATTCCTAGCAAGCGAAGTGAGAGAGGAATACCTACCCGAATAATGAATCTAATGGCTGCGCACCCAGAAGTCGCCATCACTTTGGCGCTGTTGGGAACCAGATTAAAAAGAGTAGGCACAATAGCTTCAGCGCCATGATCAAACTTGTTTCCCAAAACAGTTGAAAGATGGCTATGTAGGAAAAATACACAAAACTTGTTAACAAAAATTAATTTCTTAGTCTTAAAATAACAAAGTTCATTGTACATTTTAAAGACTTATCTTTCCAAACAACAGAAATTCTTGATTTTATTATTTCCAAGTCCTTGCCTCATTAGCAATGTGGGATTTGTGGAACATTTTTGTTACTTAGCAGACACATTAAGAGGCTGAACACTAATAACTTTATTTCATAACGAAAAACAAGTACCACAATTTGAAAGTCTAAAATTCTCACACCTACATAAAATATCATAGTAGCTCTGCTTTTTAACACACTTCGAAAGTGTAAAATTTCCCTAAGAATTCTGGTTTATTGTTCATGAATTTTTTCCTTTTGACTGCCGGATTGAGGACATTTACACAGTACTTTTGCACTACTCCTGACTTCATGTTAGCATAGGTTAGCATTATTTTCTCAAAGCCTGAATTTCCCTGGCAAGGACAGCTGTATGCTCCAACAGGTCCCCACGGTCTGTTCAATCAGGAGACCACAATGCCAAGTGCGAACTCTGGGGCATACCTGTTCCAGATGACCACTGAAAAGCAGTGGTTACATTAATGCTTTTCCAGAGAGGAAAAAAAAAAGCTATGGAACACAAAGAAGTAGGAAAGACTGCTCTGTGTAAAAATAAGGCTTTTTTCCCCTCCCTCTTGAATTTAATGAGATTCTCAAAATAATGAGGATGGAAATCTTATTTCTGTTTAGCCACAACTTCTAAAATTATAATGGAAATTAAAGTTTCACTTGTGTTTTATCTTTTTAAATTGCACTTCAGACAATTCAACAGCCAAGCAGAAGGGCTCAAAACACTATAGGGCAGCTCGCTTTGTTATTATGAGGAGTCAAAGTGAAGTTCTGTGCCAATCACCCAAGCATAAGTGCTCCTAAGGCTAGCCCCCAATATTACAACAGTACTTACAGCAGTTTGTATGAACTTGCAATAAGCACTCAGTGTAATGATAGTAACTTGTTCTTCACACACAGAATTATCAACTACATGAATCGCCTAAAAGAACAAATTCCTTTAAGTGTTTATTTTTCTCTACAGCTTCAGATGCTGACTTGACTCTTTATCAGTCATAGTGTACAGCAGTCCAACAAGACAATCTTTCCTGCAACAGCATCGTTAAGCCAAATTCATACTAAAATCTAGCAATGTATACAAACACACATAAACTATACTTACGCTACGGTAATGCATGCTTCTCTAACCACCTGCGATCTGAGATCCTTGGCCGACAGCTTGAAAGCTCCATCCAACAACCGTAAATGCTGGAAAAATCCATCATACTGTGCAGCTCCAGCAACAAGTAATGACCGAACTTTCTTCAGCTAAAAAATTTAAGGCATTTAGTCTAGGGCACTACCAACATGCATTTCAAAATAAAAAACATAAAAGTAAAAATTTTATTGCAAAAATATCCATAGGCATGTCTTTAAAGTATAATTTTAAAATAAATGGCAATAATTTAAAAAACTGTAAAAGAAATTATATTACTTAAACTCTAGAGCTGAAGTGGCCCAGATCCCAGTCTGCCAATCTACAAATACATAAATCTGTTCACTACCCATTTCCAAACACTAAGATGTCATAAACCTGATAAAAATATAAATACTACATACACACAAACATTTTAATCCTGCAAGTGAAACTTATCACAGCCACATATAAGAGGTACTAATGCTAGCAGTTTACGTACAGAATATGTAATTTTGCATAAATGCCAACCAAAACATATATGATGGATTTTAGAAAATCTTCCACTTAAATGTTGGCAAAAATCTATTTCTGCCTTTTTAAAAATACTTGCTCAAACTTACTTGGTATAGAGAAATTCAATGTTTAAAAACTAAAATGAAAGTTCCTTTGATTGTCTGGAATGTAATTACTTTAAGAAAAAAACATTTTAAAATATCTAGCAGCCCGTGCTTTGTGAAATACACCCAACCCAAACCTGAAACCAGATAAAAAGTTTACCGCATTAGTTCGTTGATCCCAATCATGTTTGTCATCTGAGAGAATTTCCCTGATTTTGTTCAACGTTTCTTCAAGTTCTCGACTAGAATAGATCTGAATTATTAAAAAACCAGAAAATTTATATTGTTAATAACCCAGTTATCACGATAACAGCTTGAAAAGACTGACAAAATAATTATAATCCTGAAATCTTGCTCCAAGAGTTCCAGAGAACTGTGTTAAGAGGTATAAATTATCATTTTAAGGCAAATCTTTGAAGGATATCATGAAATAGTGAATACACATTCAAGGAAAATGCCAGTTCAGGGTTTTGACATACAAGAAGCTCACCCGACAAGAACAGGAAAAATTTATCTGCTGACTCAGCAGCCTATGCTGATTTATCACAAAGAAGTGAAGTACAACATCAAGGGAAGCAGGATCATGCCCTTTTCGTGGCAGCTAACAGAGATCTGCTCAGTGCACACTTCAAACTTAGTCTGAGGCTCTCGTCAAGGCACAAATACCTTCTGTAAGCTGTCTCATTGAGTAGATCCCCCAAAATAGGACATTTTTTGTTGTCAGCCTATGTGCTATCAGAGACCATGTGCTGTAGTTACTGTCACAGAATTAAAACATGCCAGGCAATAGACAAGTATAGAAGCAACATGTACAATGGGTTTGTCTGCCCTACTTGCATGCCTAGGCAAATAATTTAATTTTTTCATTAATTACCTGGCACAAACAGAATTGGGTCTATTGAATTTCTGCTATTCAAACTGGCACTGTAATGAGGAGTTTAATAAATGGCATAATTTTATCTTGAAATTAAATTTAAACCGTAATTCCACTGAAAAACCTGAATTGCCAAGGTTGTCCATACCTGTATTAGCTTCACAGGAATAAAAGGTAACATTTTAATAATTTCTTTTCTCCCTGCCCTTGATTAATTATGCTTTTAGAAGGCCAAGATGAAATTCTGCCTTTAATGACATAATACATTTCTCTGTTCAATAAGTTCCCACATCAGACTTTTATAAAAACAACTAGATTTGTTTTGAAACAATTTCTAGCTATTAATGGGAGTTAAGTCTTAGTAAACTGAACATAGAATTTTCTTCAATTTAAGCAAAAGCAAATGAACAGAGTTGTAAAAACATTATGGTTGTAATCTTAAATATGAAGGCACAATCCTCTCACCACAGTACTTTTTTTGGCACACAGATCCATCATACCGTAACTCCAAACCACCCATGTTCTTCATAAACTGTTGTTATCCATTAGAGGGCAACACACACACACATCACTGAAGGTACGAATTAAATATACACACACCGAATCTCAATATACTTGATTAATCCAGATGCACTTAATCTTGATTCAGGATTTGGTCTGTTCTTCCATAATATAGTTCCCCTCCCTTACTTTGACTGAAGCCACTACTAAAACCCACAAACGTAAAGAAAACAGAAAGACACCGCAACGGCCCCAATAATGTACAACCAACTCCCTATCCCCCTTCTGTCTAACAAGTTTTCTTTGCTTTTAGAATAACCTGGCAAATCACAGGTCATAAATATTCTTTCTTCGCAGGGTCTAGTACAGAAACTTCTCTCCGCCTTAGTAATTAACATGGTCTCAGAATGTGGGATCTGCCTTTTTTTTGGAAGATCAGAGATTGTCCACAACCAGAAGCATGAAGTTGGGTAGCATGAAGTCATTATTCCTAAGCATACAAAAAAAACCTTTTTTTTTTTCTTTTTTTTTGCCTGGTCTTTCTTACATTCTCATCCATGAAACAAATAGCTTATTCTGGGGTCATTTCTCTCCTGCCCCCTCACTGCAACTCGAGCGAGATTAATAAAGACAAGTGTGTCTTTCTCCTGCACCTCTTGCAGTTTGAGAATGACCTACCTTCTGAGATCACCCAGCAGTCAGACAGAAAATCACATGTGCTGGTGAGCAACATCCAGTTATCCCACTTGTGTTCTTGCAATGTTATTAACCAACCCGAGTGACTAGAGAACTCTGCTTGGGACTGCAGACATTGAGGCATCGAACTACAGGCAGCACATACTCTGTAACATTCTTTCTTCCTGCAGAACAAGGTCTAACAAATAACTACACTATCATCTTGGTAAATAAAAATAGAGCAAAAATATGTATCAAGAGAACGAAGCCACACAAAATCCTTCTGGGATTTGGGAACTGTGGCTCGCAGTTTTTGGTTGTCTTCCCCACTCAGCTGCTCAAGAAAAACTTATTCAAAACAGGTCTAGGAAGATACATGACTCAACTGTGTGAAAGTACTAAGTATGTGCAATTCCCACACTTAAAGAATAGAAATTAAAATCTGATCTTTCAACTAAGAACTCAGCATGCAACAGGTTCATTAATATTCAAATAAGGCACCAGATTTTATTTTTTTTATGTATTGCTAGATGAGGACACGTACGCCAGACACACAGCATTACAATTCAGGCACTCACATCTGAAAATACAAGAGTTGCTTTTTAAGTTATTTGCCTGTATTATTATTACTACTTGATTATCCCATAAAATCGCTGTCCTAAATCTTCCAAACATTCTGGAATTTTTTTTCTTATCCAAATTAGAACACAGAATTATTTTCAGTAGCTCCCTCAAAAAGATTAAGAAAAGCAATAATGGATTTCAGCTGAAACAGAAAGTGATTGTAATTAGAAGGACAGTAAAAAAAGGTGTTTTTTGGTAACTAACAACTAGAAAAAGTAAAGAGCTTTCTATAGACACTGTAAATGAAATACTGAAAAAGAAGGAAAAGTAATGATACTTGGTTAGAAGACTGCAAAATTGCACAAGTTTAAAAGTAGGCTAACATATAGCATTGCAAACAGCACATTTCTAAAAACAAACATGAGTATACACAGTATCTTACCTGTACAGTAGGAACATCTGTAAATGCCTTAAAAAAGTCATCCTCATCCACAGCTCCAGCTCCTCCCTCTTTAGAGGAACCTACATACATGTAAAATATTATTAAGCAATATGTAAGGTACCACAGTTTTCAGACTGACATAAGCATCCTTCACAACAGCTATTTTCAAACTTTCAATGTAACTTACAAAAATCCTGAACTTTCATCCTGTATAAAATTGCAAGACCTTGAATTCCGATTTCTCCGTGAATAAGAAAAGTTACTCTGATGTTTTTCAAGAATGAACAATTCCAAACAGTTTCCTATTTGACAGTTAAGGTTTCAATTTTATTACTTTTCTTTCTGTGTCTAAGTGGTAACGTGTTTAGTACAACAACCCTCTAGTAGCCGTTTCTATAGAATTCTGATACCTGCACCCTGATAATACAAACATTCCCAAATAAAGCACAGAATGTCAAATTACGTACCAAAGCAAGATAAATTTTCACATTAACACATGCGCCACAACTGATCAGCCCTATAAGGTTTGGGGTGGGGTTATTTTGTTTGCTTGGTTGGATTTTTCTATTTGTTTGCTTTGAAGCCTTGCATAGTAGCTCCCCACAAGTGTTCCACAGTAGGACTCCAGAATTGTATCACCTGGACAGAATTCTCAAGAACCTTCCAGACATGTTACTGGAAAACCACCATACCAAAAATGTTTTCTCTCCAAAAGCTTCTGTTATGGCTACGCAAGTAGTAGGGCAGTTACTTCTTTGTAAGGTAAATGATGGAACTGTTTTCACATAACAAGCAAAGATGCCCCAAATCTCAAGTAGAAGGCTCAGGGAAGAACACTAACAGGTAATGTGCTGGTATTACACTGGCATACGGTGGCTAAATTTCATTAAAACCTTGGGCAGAAACTAAGGCAACTCTAACAAATAAAAGAACTGGAAATTGGTCTCTGGATTTCACTTTCTTGCAAATACTGTGGTTACAAAGAAAGCCCCTTTTTTAAAGGAATGGACTCAAGTTTGCTTTCAAATAAAAAAGCAAGGTCATCAGATCCAGGCTGCGCCCAAGCCTAGAACTTCAAAGCAAAAGGTACACGTGGGAGAATCTTTTAAGTATCTTCAATAATTAAGACAGAGTATTTCCATCCAGCAGAATATTTCCTTTGGGGTCAGGGAACAAACTCCTATGGAAAATGAACTCTTTCAGACAGAGCAAGGCCAACAGGCTAGATGGCACAATGTCCTACCTAAAAAATATACTACCGAACTTACAGAGCACAGCTGAAAAGACAGGTATTTTACCAACTACAGGACAAATAAAAACCATCAGGAAAAATAACAGGTCAACTAAAGAGCCATAATGACATACGTTTATGTCATCAGTTGGCCTAAAAGGTCAACTAAAATGAAAAGCTAGGACTTCTAAACAAAACGAAGTCTTGGTAGCTCCACTCTTCAAAAACATTTCATGGTTTACAGTTCCTGACCTCCTATTTATAGCGCAGGGAGCTACATCTGCTACGGCTGCATACTTGCACAGTTTGAAACATAAGGTTGGCTACCACTACAAACTTGATGGCAAACTTATTAGATTTGAACACCTCTATGCAGAACAAGATCTCTCGCATGCCTTTGTGGCTGCTTATGTAAAAACACTGAAGCGGTATCTAGCAAAATCAGGACATGGTGCCTGCAAGACAGTATAGGAACATTGAACAAATTTTGACAGCCTAAGCTCAAGGATGTTGTAAAGAGATGCTGTGCATAAAACTCTTCTACTTGTGTATCTCCAACACCATCTGTCATGATTGTCAATGGCAGTCAGAAGGGAGAGAAAAAATTGTCACCACCTATTTTTTCACTCTCCAGACAGTAGAGGGAATGAGTCCTTCCACAAAGTGAATGAGTACATGACTGGCTAAGAAAAAGAACACACCCTTCTGCCACACAAACATGTCTAGTTCCTAAAGGGTTAAAAAGGCTTTCACATGGTTAAAGAACTCACTTTTTAAAAATTTAAAATAATAAAAATTTCATTAAATGTTTGTTATCATCAAAATGTTTTAGCTGAAGCTAACTCACTGTGTTAGTCACAAAACAGGAAGCCCCTATGAAAAATCAACACATACAGGCCATGAACATAAAAACCATAGAAAACATTCAAATTTTAAGCAATTCACAGTGGACTCCTGTACACTATAAAGTAGAGACTAAAAGGGAATGAAGTTGCCTTTGCTAAATACATAGATGTCATAGATCTGTCAGTCTGCCTTAAAGTATTGCTTTTACACTGAGAAAACAGCATGGACTACGTAACAGTTTTCCTAGCACCTTAACATCACCCAACAATACATCCTGAGGAATAAGAGAGCATCCTTTACCTAAGGAATAACAATTTATTACTTTAAAGAGAGAAAGAAAGAGAAAGGACAGACTACTTATTTAAAAATCCATTTGATACAGTCCAAGCACACAGTATTTCCCACCTGCCCTAGTCTCAACAACTAGTTCACTTCTACAGACCACTTTCTTTGAAATTAATACTCCTAGAAAATTGTTCTATTGTCTCTTTGCCTGGTACTAAAAAAAGGTTATGTATTTTTCCTGGCAGGTGACACTTTTTAAAAGTAATTTCTAAAAGCATTATTCACCTCTATTTCATTCATCTTTCTCCTCCTGTACTGCATTATCACATATGCATACCAAAATAAAGTGTGAAGAAACTGTCTTGCCTTTATATTGTACACAAGTCTATATTGTATGAGTAAAAACATTGTTCGACCTTTCCCTGCCCTTCCCAATCTCTTCACAGGTATGTTTACGAAGTCAGTCGCTCACTGTTTCTGTAAAGACTAACCAAAAAATGACAGAACTTAACCCGCTGTTTCCCAACTCAGGACAAAGTCTTTTACCATGGTAACAAGATACATAATAGTCACAAACATGTACGTGCCTTCAAAGAACTTATGCCTTTACTTGAAAGACTCCACAAAAGCAATAGCAGAACTCATTCTCATTTCAGACAGTACTGCCTACAGACTCAAAACTGGCCTATCTGTCAGAGCACACATTTCTATAAGCTGTTTTGTTGTTGGTGGTGCTTACCTTAGACCAAGCTGTGATGATAAAGTTCTTAGAAGCACCTCTCTGAAGTGGTAATGCCTTCCACTGAATAATGCATGTTCTTAACCTTGCCCACAGAACACATAATCCTTTGACCAAGTACAGACAAGTTCAACTACTGCATTCCTAATGGCAAGGACACTATACACAATCCTAAGGGGCTGTGACCCCACTGCATTTAACATCTTGTAGCACTCAGCCCATAACTAAAATCCAGAGCCTCATCAACTGGCTTTTTCTTAAATGAGTGCAATTTATATTACCCTACCTTTGGACTCAGCCCACTGAATCCAACAGGGCCTCCCTCAACTGAGACCCAGAAGCGAAATGCATCTGAAGGAGAGGGAGAACAATCCCCACCAGACGTTTATCTGCACTATTTGTTACTTTTCATTCATAACCTTTACTTATTCTGGTTTAGACAGACTCACAGAGACACCTGCAAACCTAAGTTACACTTCAGGAAGCTGGCGAGAATCTACCAAACACAACAGACAGGCTTAGTATGGAACTGCAGCTGAAGCACCTCTGAGTTTAATGGTGGGTTTGTGGCTTTGGGTATTTTTAAACTTAAGTTTGATGAGTCTGGAGATGGAGGAAAAGGAAGCATTTCTTACTTCCTGCAGACTACTAAGAGAGATGACATCTTCACAAGTTAAATTTAATTATTTCTAACATTTTGTGAGGCCCTAGGCGTCTTTTTTTTTTTTTTTAAGAAAGTTTTTTCCAGTCACAAGGCTTTGAGTTCAGCATTGTGAGTAGCTCAACACCAGAAACAGTACTGTATGCAAGTGAAGGAATTACCCAGTCTTTTGCAGAATCAGTTTTCTCACCCAGAAGTCAGTTCCGGCAGTTGAGTTCTTCCCCTCTTCCAACTGAAACATTTGAAATCTTTCCATCATATCGCAATGACTTTGCACTGCTCACTTGCTCTACCACCTTAATGTTCTCCCCACTAGTATCTACTAAGCTGTGCATGATGGGATGACAAAACAACAGGACAAAACTATATGGGAGAAGAAAGATATTATGACAGTGATACTGGACTGGTATTTCTGTTTTGAAACAAAGAACTGTTTAATCAAAGCATTCCCAACTGTTTAATAAAGCATACAAGCACTAGTCTACAAATACAAAATTGCTCAACTTGGATTTCATAGCCACTCTTTACTAGTCTGAGTCATTTTTTTCTGCTTCTGTGGGTCTTTTGACTACAATTTCAGAAAAAAAAATGTTTCCCTGTGAAGAAGGGGAAATTCAAAACCAGTACAGAAACTTAGACGTAACACAAACTCTAAAACTTTGTTTCACTTTTTGTTCCTGAATACTTTTCTCAACACACTTCCCTATGAAAAATTTGTAACTATTTTCTGATACAAAGCATGTCACAAAATAACTATCAGTAAACTTTGAAAAGGGTATGTTATACAAATGTCTTTTATCCTCCAGAATTCTCTAACTGCACACCGTACCAGTATCTTACTAAGCAACACATCTAGAGTAAGATGATGTGGATTACAACTTCTTTCTGAAAGAAAAAAACAAAAAAACCCCAACCCTAAAGCTATACCCACATCTCAACTAATTCAAAAGCTTAACATTTTATCTACCAGACACTGAAACAGAAGTCAAAGATGCAGATCATTCCAGATGAAGGGGAGGAAAAAAAAAAAGTACTGTTACCCTTCAGGTTTTGTAGGACAATAAACAATCAGCTGTAAATTAGGAACGGACAGCAGCTTCAGCTCAGAATAGGATAAGCGGAAAGGACAAGCTCAGGTACTTACTCAGCTTTTTGTATAATAGGTTGACTGGCAACTCCCACTCACTCCTACTGACCTCCCTCATTCTAGCACTAGTACAGTTGAATAGTATATCACAACAGGGAGTGGTTAAGCTGAGAATAAAATAAACTGGCCAAGAAAAGTGGTTTCGATGAGGCAAGTTCCCTGGCCAGCTTCACTGTGGGGCGATATAAACACTGTGCTAACAAGCACAATCCAACGGATGACTCAGGATACAAATGAGTTAGGAGACAGGGAAGAAAATTATTCCAGGCAGCTTCAGCAGTATAGCTGCAGAAAGCCCAGGCTCAAGGGAGTACAGCAACACTCAAAAAAAGCCTCAATTCCTATGTAACACAATTTCACAGGTATAAAAGATGAATAATACCACCTCTTATTTTCACAGGCATGCTATGGAGATCAATTCACAAACAGTCGCGAAGCACACAGAAAATATGACAACTAAACACCAAAGAAATTAATAGTTTTTTACTTAGTATGAAGTTTGGATGGCATACATTAGATAAGACCAAACCTTGCGTGTGGAGAAAAACAAGTAGTTCCATGAGCAGCAAGAATACAGCCACCTGATTTCCTTTAGGCTTATCTCACAGTTGATTAATGTCAGTTTCTACTCAACTGTAACCTCACATTGGGCATGATTTGAAAGATGACTATGTCCACACCCACATCGTAATCCTACAAAGTACTTATTAATTTCTTTACTCAGGACTCAATTTTCCCAAATACTTCAAAAAAACATACATTTGAGACCCTGGCTCATTTGTCCCATTTCAACAGGTGCCTTTTTTTCTTACTCTAATTTTATGAACAACAGTCTGATTTTCAGTTTTTAATATAGCTCTAATAACTCAATACTTACATTTTCCTTTAATTTGTTCATTGCCTTAGGCCTGAGTAGGGGAAATCGCACTAATTATTTTACACTACTGAAAACAACCAGGAACACAAACAGTTCATTTGTATCATCTATAATTTGTGCTGCAAAACAGAATGGGCTGAGATACTGAGATATTGCTATTTTTTTGGAGTTGCTGTGGTGTAATAGTTTCAGAAAAGCAGTATTTTCATTGCTGTTGTGACTTTTCTTCAACTCTGCATTCTTTTCTGAAACCATTTAAGCATAGTCTATCAAGAACAACTAGAACTACCACTGCCTGTCATCACAAACTATGCAATTACAGTTTTAGATATCACAACGCATTTTAATCTTTTACTTCTAAAAGTTCACAAGTGCAAGACAGGTCAAAGTGATTTGATTTTAACATATGGTTGTTCTCCCGTGTTTTTAAGAGCATTTTTATTAATTTGTTGCAAGAAATTTTTTGCTCCTTTGCTCTAATTATTTAATCAAATTATAAAAATAATTTGCCTTATTCACTTCTACATTCCCTGCTTCTCTATTTGAGAGCGTATACAACTGTCCAAAGAAATTAAATTGCTTTCTTTAAGAAACTTTTTCCCTCCAGCTCCCCTGCCCTAAAAGGAGGAATTGCACCTGCTACTTTACAAAGCAGCTTCTCTTCCACAGCAGCAATGCAGGAATGTTTTGGAAAAGTTGTCTTTGCTTACTCTGTATTCAGCCACATTCCATAAGGACCCGAAGTGGGAAGGTCAGCTGATTTCAGCCTAGCTTCCTCCTCTCTCCTTCCTCTTTTTCTTTCTGGATTCAGCCATATGAATATATAGACAAATTGCTTCCCCTTCCTAACTGCTTGAAAAATCAGTACAATGTTAACACACCAAACAATGGGTGGGGTGTCTACCTTATCCTCACCACTGCCTAGTACTGCTACGATAGTTAGTGGGATATTTGGGACTACAACACAGGGCAGAGATGTCAAAAGAGGGTAACAGTGCGGTGAGCTCTTCTCTCCAGACCTCTTAATTACTGCTCTTCCTATTGTATCCATTTGTGAGCTGCCTTCTAGGCTACAAGATTTTGAAAGAAGACTATCAGATACAATCTTGTGCTTATGCCAGCATAATAAATCCCACAATCTAACTGAAGCTTCTAGAAACAAGTGCAAAGCAAACTGAAGTAGTATGAACTATCTGTCAGCTGTCCTGGGGTGACACAACAAAGGATACTAATGAACAGTAGTGTTATATATTTATATATTTTATGAAGGTATAGGTATAGGTGTGTGTACACATATATATTTAACAATTTCTAATGTTCATTTATTTTCACTTCAGTTTCCTCACTAAGGCTGATTTTCCGATCCACCTGCTGAGGCTAGCTGCAAAGCAAAGCATCTGTTAAAGGAATGGAAACCTCAGTGACTGGACAGCTAAGGAGAACAGACCACTGATCACGTGCAAGGAAACCTCCTGAAGTGCCGTTCAAGGGAGTAAATAAAAACAACAAAACCGAACAACTCTAGGAGAACCTGGAAAGCTGGAAGTCCTCTTACTTCCCTGAATTCTGGGCTCTAGGCTCAAACGGCAGCAGTTCACAACTGCAGGATTGTAACCCAGCAATTCTACGGGCAAGGAGCTCTCAGGAAGGAAGTTAAGCGACATTCACCTTGGGGACAAGGAAGCAAAGAGGCATTTTGTAACAAATCCTCTCATTTAGACTCTGATACCCAAGGCTGATCTCAAAGGGTGCTCAGAAGGACAAAAAGGCTGATTTCTGCTGGGATCTTGCCGAAAAATTTTTGCATTTCACAACAGCCTGGAAGCCACAAAGGGAAGCAAATGCCACAGAATGTCAGGGATGCTTTGCTGGCCAAGACTAGTTCAGAGCAGTTTTATGTCATACAAAGGGCCAATACAGAACAATGAAAAGGAAATCCTAGTTTATTTTACATGACAAATACAGCACTTTGGAAATCACTTAATGAGGGCTAAACAAATAGAGGAAAGACTCAGGAACTTATTTTCTGCAGAACTCAAAAGTTAAAAGAAAAACTTGGGCATTGATTACTATTAAGCTTTTTTTGTGCAAGTAATCACAGAAATGTCTTCATGAGTCTGAAGACAATTGACAGAGCAAGCAAGGAGTTTACCCTGTTTCAAGTCCAGTCACCAACATCTTGTATTTACAGTTACACAATTATTGAAGCCCCTTTAAAAAAAAACAAACAAACCCCAAACCCACAAACCAAAACCAAACTAAAAACTATGGCATGTAGTTTTAATGATGTTAACTTCATCTGGCTAAGACATCAGAAGGCAAGTACCTGCTTTTCAGAAACACATTTGCTTTATGCAGAGCCTTTCTATTTAAACTCTCCTACTAAAGCCTCCAAACACGTCAAAATTTCTTCTGATAAGAAATTGAGCAAAATGAAGCAAACCAGTACTGTTTTATTACTGCTCAAAAAAGAGCTGTATTACTGTTATTGAGAAGGAAAAAAAAAAGCATTATGATGCTGATAAAACACACTGTAGATAGATACGGAAATTAAACGTAAATTTTCTCAAGTTGGGAACAGCTTCTTGTAGTTGAGAATGTGTTCCTGTAGTTAAGAAAAACATGTACAGTGTTGTCACAGTTCTCACAGCCTTCTTTTGCCAAACCTGATCACCTGGTTCACCCAAATTTTCCAGTTCCTTGATTTCTACCTAAAAGGTAATATTTTAAATGTTTTTTGAGCAACCATTAAACTTTAGAAGGCTTCTTTTTAATTTTAAGAATTAAGACCATCCTAAAACTGAGGGTTACTTCAAATAATGCCAGCATCAAACCTCAAACTGGCCCAGTTGCAGTCTTCACTGAGGGCCAGATCCTTTGGACAGAAGGCAACATCATAATTTTTATGTTGGGGGAAAAAAAGGGGTTTTGCATACACAGGTTTTTTTAATAGAAAAAAAAAACTTTGGGGTTTTACTTCATTTTCTTCATTCTTGGCATCAAAAACATCCTTACTCCAAAATATATTTTTTTAACAGCAGTTACAATAATTCTGACATTTAAAGTAATAACATCCTCTTTGCTGGTTTGTCACTGGATGATTCATCCTAAAGCAACATAGGTTGCTTCAAAAAAGTGTAACAACCTTGTTAGTGTTAAATAGTAAGCAACGCATAACAACACCAGCAGGCCAATACACTATGGATTAAAAAAAGCCAATGAACCATAGGTAAAATACCTGATGCAGAATCTTCCCACTCAAAACAACTGCAAAAAGTAGAAAGTCCACCTTGCTTGAAATTACAACATTAAGAATGATGTTCCAGCCCTACAGAGGTTCTCATAAAACGTATAACAGAAAGTTAACACAAACTTCTGTCATGACTGGGCTTCACCAGCAAGCTTTTCTTCCAAACACACCAAGGCTCTATGAAGTACCACCATGCCTACACTTAATCCCTTTTAAAAACTACCGACCTAAATTGACATTTTAGGAAAAGAAGCTTGTCTTGGTGAGGTATGGACTGAGGTCTCCTACTAAAATCTAGATCATGTAAAGCTTCTGAGTAGAAGCGAACAGTTTCCTAGAAGATTTGGAACAGAGAGCTGACATTTGCAAGAGAACCTGCCAAAGCCCTATAAAAGGTCTTGAACAGCACAGGGACAAGAATATACCTCATTTGGCTAACATACTCAATTTGAAGTCTTCTTCTGCTGTAAATTATAGTGTCCCTTACAACCAAAAAGCTGCCTGCCATGCTGCCAAGAGAGAGCCCATGAGTATCTGTTTCCAGAAGGGCAGAACACACATGGTGAACACTCTCAGAAGGAAGACCTCAGAGCAAGGGGGCATTTCCAGAGGCTCCGCCACTCAAAGGAAGAGCTGGACACAAGTGTGTCAGAAGTAAGCTGTGCATTTCCTGGCAAAAGTCTAACTCCACGAAAGTGTATTGACCATGGAATAAGAAATATGCCAAACAAGGCACTGCCCCATTAAGCTGAAGACCCATCACTCCTCATTCATCACAAGCAAGCACATCAGTGTCTGAATGCCTCCCGGCAGTAAAGTCAGACAGAGAAGCAGACTGCTGGATTTCCTGCTCTCAGGGCAGCACCTTGCCAAGGCTGCCTGCTCTGATACTTTTCTGGCAAGCTGTCTTCTACAGACTTCTTCACATCTGTTCAGCAAACACGCAAGTTCTACAAGCTTTCTCAGCCCTAGCTGGAAAAAAAATCTTGCACAAACATTCTCAGCACAAGGAGGGAGAATTCATCCTGAGTAGGACACTGCTATTGATAATGTGCATAGGTATTTCACCTGCCTTCCTGGACAATGATTTTGCATTTCCAGTGCCACTTAAGTGCATCTCCTGCACTAAACTGAAAGCGTTCAACAGTGAAAAATCTCTTTTTGCATATCTGGTTTTGGTATGTTTAGATTTTGTCCTTACTCTATGTATTTTTTCTCATTTTTATTTTTTGAAGTTTGGCAACATAGGAAAAGGAGGAACACCAACAGAATATTTTTTGTGGTTTTTATCTTTTTTGGGGTTTTTTCAGTTATTTCCTTAACTACTGAATTTTTAGATAAGCTGAAAAATCAGTTATTATTCTGTTCTTATTTCCCTTCACCTGCTCTCCAATCTCCACGTTTTTACTGCAGAGCTTGTGGAAGTCCATATGAAAAAATAATTTTACATTAAAAACATCTATATTTAATAAAATACTATTAAAAGAAGCGCATACTGAAAGAAACAGGAACCCTGGGCATTCATTTCTGGTATTATATCTGTTAGTCTCACACACAAAAAACCCCACACTTCAAGTTAAAGGAAATTATATTATTACTATTAATTTGTGTAATAATAATAAACACTAAGAGTCAACTTCAAGGGATAACTTCCCTTATGCAGTCTTTCAGGTGGCACTTTCTGATTCGTACTGCTATCAAGTATGAGTTATACGATGGCATTGTTGATCCTAACCTATGGGGATCTTTTCAATTTATTAGGAATTCTGATGATCACATGAGAAAATAAATTGTAAAAACATTAATTATATCTCATTAACATGAAAATACATAAGGCAGCTTGTTTGGCATGTGTACCTTCTTTCACATTTTATCTTTGCTTTGCAGTTCACATAAGGGAATGTTACACGAATAGAAACATGAAAAATTTACTCTTACAAAAATCCCTTACTGAAACAATCAATTATTCATAAACCAATCATACCTGAAGCATAACACATTTCCACTTAATGATATATTTTTCTGAATGTGTACATGAACCACCAAAAAAGCTGTCACTTCTTTAGCAATAAACAGTTGCTTTTGTTAGATTACCTCCACCCTAAAAAAATGCGGTTTTCCACGTTCAAAGATTATAATTAGTATGCATCATTGTTATACTGCTTTGAAGTCTACCATGCAAAAAATCCTGGAAAAGGTTTTGGCCCTCATTCTTTATCTTTCACAATCAGTTTCACAATACAGTTTAAGGGCTAATAATGAAAGTCATTCAGAGGTAATATACACTTTTGTGGACGCACAGGGTTGATGGCTAGTATTTTCTAGCCATGTAAAACAGTGCAGACCTACAGTAAGAATGTCATCTACACAGACTTAGTACAGAATTTCACAGTATATTTACATATACAGTAAGTGAGGTGTGGATTCCATCAGACACCCCCATATACTCATTTCACCAACACAAATTTATCTCCAGATGTTAATTCTGTTTATACCATGAGAGGCCTTTATAAGCTAACTGTACATTCACAAAAACAGACAGGGATGCACACAGCTTTACACATGAATAATTACGTAAAACAGGGTCCCTTACTATTTTAAGCTCTGCAAAAATACTGCAGTCATGAATTAAACATCACCTTCCAAAGTTGTCTGTTTTGTGCCTGCTCTGGCAAGGCTTCTGGAAACACTGATTACAATCTGAATAGCTTTACATTACCTCCAACCTTAGGCCCACCAGCTGATCCTGGCTTTCTTGCACTGTTTGAAGGATTTCCTGGTTTTTTAGGTGCTGGAACCTTGAAGGCTGAACCAGCTGATGATGGCCTATTTCCATCCACCGACTCTTCATCATCAAAGCTTTTGTCTAGAAAAGGATCCATTAAATAAAAATACAACTATTAGAATGGATGTATATTTATTTCTTGATCAATTATTTTGCTTCACATTTCACAGAAATTCACAAAATGCACAAATAAAAATAAACATTTATCACTTCATCCTCTGTCTCTGACCTAGGAATAAAATAACAATGAGAAGTGAACAACATTTTTTACATCTTAAGTTCTTATAAAATATTATTTTGCTTTCATAACTAACCACTGTAAAACCGAGCATAAGAATGAATCCTCCATATTCATTCCCACAGAGGGAAAATATCTTTGCACAGACTGAATATTTTTGCCCATTTCTAAATATCTTCCCCAAAGGAAAGCCCTTAATATAATTTTTCATCACTCTGGTCTACCAAAGACAAACGCTTCTCCCTTTTCTTCTTTTACTCATGCATGCATTTTCTGCTACACATCCTCCCACAATGTGTCTAACCAGCACTCCCTGTCCCTTTCCTTCCACCCAGATTTTTTCAACTTACAATCACAGATCCTCTTGCAGATCAGCCGCCTCATTCCTCTGAAAGCTCTTCAATCCCCTCACCCTAGGACAGACCCAGCACATCACATGGCCACACGCAGTCAATTCTCCATCCTAATCAAAGATTCTATCAAAAACTGATGGTGAACACCCTAGATCCACCGCTGAGATTTGTGCCGGCATCTTCCTCTCCCTTCCCCGCACTAGGTGCCGCACAACCAATGGGCTGCAAGGTGACATCATCTGCTGGGAGCCACCGGCAGAGGAAAAGGTGAAAATTCTCCATGCAAATAAATTCATTCCCACACACTGTATTTGCTACTATTCCAAGCCTTCAGCAAAAAAATTAAGGCAGGCAGACAGCACTCTGGGGTTTGCACTCCCCTTCCCTATCATTTCAGGTTTGTGTGTTTTTAATCACGAAAGAAATTCATCTCTAGTGGCCAAATAAAATTCTCAATAAAAAATAAAAAATAAAATCCCAACATATTCCAACAATAGAATAGAACACTTTCTCAATCCACCTAGAAAAGAAGGATTTATCTATAAGCTTGAAGATGGAAAACATATGAGCATATGGTTCCTAAAATAAATAAAATGGGCGAGGCTGGGACACAGCTGCACTACTGTAATGAAAGACCAAGTTAGCATATTACCTGCCCTAAAGCCTGCCATTTCTAAAAAATTTAGAATTAATTGCAAAGCTTTGTTAGCTCTGGAATAGTGACTATTTACCCTTTGCTTATTCAGAACTTGCCCCCAGGGAAATGCCAACGATATTTAATAATATAGCCTCCCAAAGAAAGGCACCTTTCATTAAAAGGTTAAAGCAAATGCCCAACTGCATTTGCAGCATCACCAAACGTTAGAACACCCCGCCTTTAACATGTCCGAGATCACTGCTGCTATCATTAGTACATTTTTCTAGCGTTAGCAAAAAGCTGGGTGTTGCACTAACAAATCTTCACGATGAAAGCAGAAATAAACCACCCCAAGAAAGCACCTCAATATATACTGACCATTTTCACCAACATTATTTCCTTCTCTCCTACAAACACTGATTTTTAAGAGAACCTTGCTAAGAGTAAGAGTGTTTGGATACACAAACTCTCAGAATCGGGGAAAAGGCATCAGCATCAGCTTCCCCCCCACTAGTCTGTGTGTTGCCATGGAAACAGCACTCCTGCTCAGCATCAGAACA
>NW_010103630.1:0-9551 GCF_000699245.1 Pterocles gutturalis | reverse complement strand
CTTTTACTCTTAGTATCTTATATAGAACCAGACATCAAGATTTTTTTTAACAGGGAAAACCACTGATCCAAATGCCAGGTTAAGTGCAACGACCTTAACACCATACTAGAAGTGTATACAGCAAGGGTTAGCATCTAGGATATCTGCAACGTTCCTGGTAATTTTAAAAATACCTTGATGATTTTTAAACATCATCAACAGACCAACATGAAAGTGACTGAAAGTGAACACATGCTTCTCAAATAAAGATGGTTTTATTGCTGCCTTTTTAAGTTTGATAACAACACATGCTAGATGTTCAGGTAACTATCCAACAGCACTACAGTATTGATACGCAAATACTGCACAAGAAGTCTTTGAAAAAACAAAGTTATCTGCAGTACAGTTTTAAAAATAGTCAGTGAGCATTTGCTCATGAATGCAGAACCTCTTGATTAAGAAAAACCCAAACCCCAAACAACGGTGTATTTTGGGAATCAAAGGCTCAGATAAACTAATTCTATTTTATCAAGCTATTTGTTATAAAGGAGTATTGAAGACAGACAGTTGCAGAAATTACTGCTCAACCCTGAAATGCACAAATAGAATTTCAGAAAAATGCAAAAGCAAACATTCCCAGCTACTGGCATGTTGTGTAAATTACAGGACATCTGAAGGATGCAAACACTTTCTCACTCTATAATGGCTAGATAATTTTTATTCTAGACAATTTTGAAGGCCAGACACTTTCAGCGTATCAATTTTACATATGCAAATACACCTGACAGCTGAGAAAGCTCTATCCAAACAGTATTTTACAACAAAGCTCTGAGTGCTCAAAACAGGGGGAAAAAAAGCAGTGTGAATTCCTAGCCATGTACAGGACATCTTAAACCAAAAAGACGAGACACCAAACCTCAGTTAAATCTCACAAGACTTCTTGTACTCGATGTCTTCATTTTAAATCACAACGGGTAAGAAGAGTTTTGGAGGTAAGCACACCCACAGAGAAGAGCTTGGCATCTAATACTGCCAAAAGCTCCTGAAGAAACCAGATGACCAGCCAATACCAAAACTTGAGCTTTACTGAAGTTATTCTAAGATTAAATCCAAGCACAACTGTTCCACTGCAAACACAGAACCACTGCAAAGGTTTAATACTAAAATTCTTGAGAAACAAACTATACAATTTTAACTAAAAATAACTAAAAGATATCACCTATCTTTGTGCCGTGTAGCATTACTCTTGGGGGCCAGATCACAAATACACAGTATCTGTTTATTAAAGTATTCAGAGATATCAAAGGATAAGTATTTACACTCAAACTTGATACTCAAAGAACATTCTAGTACTCCCAATGCTGACAACTTCTAAACAACCTCTATACTGTGATTTGGCTATAGAGCAATAAGGGTAATTACAGATGTATCCAGAGACAAAGGAGAGTCTAATACCCCTCGTATCTAAGGAGAAGAATATTTTATTTTTTAAGAAAATTAAATTAAAATATTATTATTATTATTAATATTATTACTGCAACTCAAGCCTTTACCTTAGCTGGTCTTAAGACTCATAGAATTAATGTGACATTTAATATCTACCAATTTGTAAGTCACAGTCAATAAAAGAAGAAAGAAATATAGTATCATCGAGACAGCTGTAGAAACAGAAGATCCATATTCTGCTTGTGCTACTTGGAAGCAGCCAATGAGAAGTTATCTGATCTTTAAGCAGATCCCCAAGTAACAGCATAGCGGGGAAAAAGAACTGGATTCCCCACAGTAACACTGGACTAAAGCTGGCCATAAAGGCAAATCTCCAATAAAAGAAGAAAGAAATATAGTATCATCGAGACAGCTGTAGAAACAGAAGATCCATATTCTGCTTGTGCTACTTGGAAGCAGCCAATGAGAAGTTATCTGATCTTTAAGCAGATCCCCAAGTAACAGCATAGCGGGGAAAAAGAACTGGATTCCCCACAGTAACACTGGACTAAAGCTGGCCATAAAGGCAAATCTCCATGCTTTATCAGTATCAACATCTTACATGCCTAACACTACTAGCGCTGTAAATACCAACTTGCAGTATTTTACAGTAAGATTGACAATAGTCAAACCAGAGAACATAATATCTTTACTAAAACTGCTTTTAAACTTTGACTTTTTACTTTTAGTCTAAACATGCCCTTCCTATATCCATTTTCCTTTTAAGTATGGCTAACAGATACTAAATGTTTTGGAACTACGGCTGGCTGGCTAACGCTTCCTCTTTCACACCACAAACTGTTCATAATGACATGATTGCAACATCATGCCCAAGCAAAACAAAGCCAAGTAGATGAACTCCTTACGTTTCCCCAGTTGCTCCCACATCCTGCGCCTACCAAGACACCCACTGCCAGTTTCCCTTCAGTGCCTTACAGACATAGACTGCATCCATCACTTGGAACAGCTGGGATTGGATCATTAGCTCAATTCCAGATGAACTGCTGCAGCCTACAGCAATTTCTGTCAAGCATGAAAATGAAGCCACAAGCACTACAGATGCAACAGGTTAGTTGATCCTTCTAATCCATACTTCAAACCAATGCCCCACTTGATTTAGTGAGCACTTTATCCCTTACACATCAGGCGTTCCATACAGCCCAAATCTGTTTGTCCTGACACAAAGGACAGGATTCATTTGCCTAAGCACCCTTACGGTTATCTCAAACCAGTTTAGACAGTCCTCAGTACCCCGTCTGGCCAGCTGACATTCCAGAAGGGCACAGACATCCTGCAGGCCTCCTGTCACCCTTGGTTGCTTGAGTGGCCAGTGTGGATACCACAAGGCATCTCACTAAACATCTATGTCTAGACAGCTGAATCACACCTAAAATGCTCCAAATCTACCGTAAAGGCATAATCCCTGTGCCACAGCAGGTAGCGGGATTTTGAACCATTAGGACACAAATTCTCATTCAAAAACAAAAATCTGCTGCCTACAATTATTATCTGGCAATGAAGAAGTTAAACTTGTAACCCAGGGAATACGTGAACAGTGAGATGGTGCTGGATCAATACAACGGGAGTGATTCAGTCCTCATCAGGAATGGGAACTGCTGTCCTGGAAGTGTAAAATATCCCAGAGCATAGGAGCCCTTGGTATTACAAGTCCTGAAACCTTAGTAGAATGTGAAGATCACACCTCCAAGTGCCTGAGACCCTCCTCGAATTAAGACCCTCACTCACTGAGCACGCATAAGTACCTACTCTGGATCGTACCTGGGCTTTCTTCAGTGAATCTAATGACCTATTTTAAAAACAATATGTTCAATAAGAAAACACATTATCTTCAGAATCCACTATTCATAAATTACAATAATATGACTAGCATTATCAATGTATTTAAGATCAGATATGTGAGAAAAAAGAACCATAACTTCAGTATTTGTAGCTAAGTCAATCAAATACCTGATATCCCTTGAGGAATAAACTGTTCATGGTATTTCCAGTACTTAATTCATTCACACAGAAACACTTACGAGACTTTGATGATTTGATTTTTCAAACTATCAATTACATCACAGCAAAGCCAAGAGAGGCATAAGGACTATGTTCATTCACCTTTAACTTATATCACACGTATAAGAGATAGCGAAGGACCGTGTGATATACATCACATAATATCAATAATAAGGTTTATAAACTGTGAGCTTAAATTGTGATTTACCATTAGAGGCTGACAGTTACATTTACTTTTATCAAATAAATTATTTTAGCAGCAAACGCTCACGGTACTTTTTGGTGTGGCCAATGTCTGTGTGTTGAACTCAACTTGTACGCTGAAAATGTAAAACAGCAGGGCAGATTCGCAAATAAAGCATATGTCCTAGAAGCAGAAAGTGCAACTCTAATAGCAGATAAGATGTAGAGAGATTTATTTTTCTAAATTTACTTTAAATCCCCAGAGTTCAGGAATTAGAAAATAATATTCATCTCTGAACACATAAATGTGCCCAGCACAGAAAAAAAAGGGGCTGTTAATGGTCTTGGAGCTCACTGACCAACCTGTCCTCTCCCTCACATATTCAGAAGTGGAAATTAAGAAATTACAGCAAATGTGTCTGGTATACAGTTGCTGCTACTTCTCTTCTTTTGTGAGAGCATCAATCCAATCCCAAAACAACACATACTGCCTGCTTTCCTCAGTGTTTCCAAATAGTTTGCAAAAATCAACTCAACATTGCAAAGAGATTTTAGACAAAAAACAATCTACACAGAAATGCTTTTGACCTTTAAGTTCAATAGCAAACCCCATATTGCATGAGTTGATTGACAAGAGAACTTTTATCAGGTCAATACATAGAACAATCTGTAATAATAAAGGATATTTTGGCAAATACAAATCTACCTGTGTTCATTGTTTAGGTGACTAAGGAGCATCATGGAGTTCTTGACATCCGATGAAAGCAAAAATACTTAAACTCAAGAAAACAAGGTTCTTCTGCAGGCTGTTCAGAGCTTTGCTCTACATCTTCATCCCTTCTCCTCGCCTTTCCTCAGGTTTCAACCGTACATAACTTTGAGGACTTTTAAGCGTTTCCCAGTTGAAGAGAAGAATTTTCACATCAATTAAATGCATGTGAAGCTGTACCAGAGAAACTTTATTTACCATTAAAATCTTGTTGTCTATACTCCACATCGCTGTGAAACTCCTCTGAGTTTTAAGCTGTAGTTACTTCTCGTTAAGAATCTACAGTTAGTTTTCAAAAGGCTCAAGTTAAGCACTGCTCTTTCCTGCTGTTGCTACAAACGTGTATTTTGGTGAAGGAGTTGTGAAAGGAAAGAAAGCACAAAACCCAAAACACAATCCCTCAAAACTAAGGTACTTGTATAAATACCATGCACAGAGTGGAATTTCTGATTCAGGTGAATACTACAGCAGAACCTTCACTTCTGAAGGCATTTCAGACACCTGAAACCATCCAATTAAAGCTTACTTGCTCATCAGTATTTACTACAGTAAGACTTTATTAAAAAGTACATTTAACAGTGAGGAAAATCTACTTGTATTTAACAGATAAAGATTAAAATTAACCCTGGAAGGCAAATATCCAATTAGTTCCATGAAAGAGTCTTGCAGCCTCTGTCAAAGAGAATCCTTACTAGACTTTAAATTTCTCCTTGAGCTGTTGGCAATTCTAATGTTAATTCTAATGCACGTTTAAAAATGCAACTTTAAAAAAAAAAAATCTAAACCCCTCAATCTTAGCAATAGTCTGGAATAATCAAAGACGTTTCAAAACAAGTTAGGGTATCAACTGAAACACAAAAGGATTCTTTTTCTCATGCAACTTGTTCTTAACAACAAACGGAAACAGACTCCAAAAGCAACCAACACTTTTGGATGCCAGATTAAACACATCTCTGGAAATCTGTTTAGGGGACTGGTGCTTCACACTTAATGAAAACAACAACCACCACCACGCACAAGTTCCCCAGAACTGAACACTGAAAATTCCCTGGCACTTCAAAAAACGTCATTTAGAAACAAGAAGACAAAACTTACTTGTAGTTACTATTCTAGAATATATGGAAAAAAAAACCCAAACCAAAACAAATCAACAAACAAGTGCAGTTATCAGCCCAGAATCCATGCTGGTTTTCATAAAATAACTATGTGTTTGTCGTATGTTCGCAGCTTTGTTTTCTAAGTAAGAAATGCTCCAAGTTGCATATCTCTTCCCTGATTTTTTTTTTCATTCACATCAGTGTTGAGCCTCACTGTATTCATCCTTTCTCTGAGTAGAAACTGTGTCTTTTCATATAGCCCTTGCCTTGTTTACACATTCCTTCCTTCTCCCACTCAGCTGTTTCACTGCCCCACTGTTCTTTTACTGCTATTAGCAACAGTACGTGCACTTTACAGACAAAACACTAAGAATCTATGTTAATCACTGGGAGTAGCATACGACCTTACCATGAAAAGAAGCTTTGCACTGCTTTGGTTCAGGACAGCAATCGAATTCTAACTCACAGTATTTGTCCTTCCTTTCCCAGGCACAGCGAGCAAAGCCATTTCCCAAACCACTGTGCCCACCAACTGTAACAAGGGAAGAGGAGGGGTGCACAGCAGCGACAGGGACAGCAGCCAGTGCAGGCGCAGTCTGCATGTTAAAGTAAATAGGCCCAAAGATGTCCAATGCTTTTCTATTTCCCAGAAGAAACTTCTGGTACTATCTAAATTTTTTTTTTTGTTCAGAAAAGGGTTCTGGATGGTACAAAGCACCACAGTTACATCCTGCCCAATTTCTAGTCCAGTGCAATAATTGCTTTATTACCACCATTCTCAGGAGTCTGCTGGTTTAAAAATCCTCCTCCCTCCTACCAGAGGAAAGGCAAATCAGAAATACACATCAGAAATGTGTATGCACTACATTTATATACACATTTTAAACCAAAATAATGCCTCAAACATCACTGTAGCCTCTGTACCTTTAATATATCCAATCTTTTTTTCAGTCAAAAGTAAAATATTAAAGCTGTAGAGCACCCACATTTTGCAGAAACTACTAATCAGATTAAAGATTTAGGAAGACAGCCCTTCCTCAGAACAACACCAGGGAATGGAAGATAACTGTTCCTGTGCTCTAGGACCATGCATACATTAACAACGTGCTTTTGAAAGACAACAAAACCCATAATCTGATATGCATATGTAGCAAGATATAAGGATAATTCCCATCCAGAAACCAGACACCTATGCTTTATCATCTGAAATCTGACAAGTGCTTAAAGTCATGAAACATCATCACATTGTACACAATTTAAATAAAAATCCACTACAAAACAATGAAGCAGATTTAACATTCTTCACATGATTCAAAATAACATACTTGGTATATACTAGTGCAACCAATATGTCCTACAAAGCTGATTATATGCTTTTAGACAGCCCTCAAATACCTTCTGTCTGGTACTGCAATATGTTTAGTACATCTTAAGAAAATGTATGTCTAATCTTCCTTTCATGGTCCCTCAACAGTTTTAGGCAGATAATTTTGTCTTTATTCTAATCAACTTGTTCAACTGGAAGCAAGACATCCCCTTACCTATGAAATAACAAACAGCATAGCACAGACTGACAACAAGGTGAGAAAGCACCAATGGAAGCCGCTGAATTACAAACCCTGAAGAGAACACACGGCGCGATGTGCCACGCTGCAATTCTGTTAGCAACCTCCTGAACACCCTAATCTGGTTATCAACGGATAAGGGCAGAAATGCATTATCCTCTCCAAGGAACAAGAAATCCAGAAGGAGGAACGGTTCCCAACCGGTATTCCTCAGCAGCCCAAGAACACGATTTGCAGGTCAAACCCAGACCTACATGCACACAAGCATGTGAAATGCCTTTAAGGCTGAGACAGCGCATGCTTTCCCACTGACACGCATTCACTATGGCAGAAGCAACAGTCCAACTGGTTGCTGGGCCACAAACACAGTACTGGTTTTTTTTCCTCTACATTCTTCCCAGCAAAAGATTGGAGAGCTTGAGACAGTTAACATGGCAGCAAAACAGAAAATCTGTCTCTTCCCTTTAATCTTTACTTGAGAAATCAGATTAAGATTCACCAGTTAAGCACTGTGTTTTATTTACATTTCTGCTTGAGCTCAAGAAAACTAAAAAACATAAATCCAAAAAGCTACAGTAACCCAGCGTCTTGCATTCAAGATAAAATGTTGAAATTACCACCTCTATATAGCATTCCCAAACATACTCTGTGCAATTTTGTAACATATCTAGACTAAGTGAGCAAATCAAATGAAATAAATAAAAAATTCTGTTTCCTGAGGCACCTGCACAACACCTTCCACAAAATCATCACAGTCTCACAAATAGTAAGTTAAACATCCATACTGGCCACAATGAAGCAACATTTCGTCCAGAAAATACACCTCTCAAGGGCTACAGCATCACTAACCTTAAAACAGATTATTTCTTCTATGTTGCATATATTAGGAGGATGTACCGGATATTTGCAAAACAAAAGACCATGGCAAAACCTACACTACATTCAGAAAAAAGACTGAAAAGTTTTCTTAACAGTAACTAAGGGTTTGTTTTCCCTAGCAGTTTCATAACACAACGTCAGAGGACTGAATTCCTCATAAATGTGGTAAGCAGTAGTTTTAAGAGAGACCAGCAGCTAGATAATCATCCTACACACTGTTAATTGTATCTGGCATTATTGCTCAAAGCTCCTACACAGAACATCAGCTGACTGCCTGAGCAGTACTTTGTTCTTAGTGCCTTTGTTAATGACGAATTAAATTATACAGAAGAGAGCTCCACAACCACCCTCGCTTTATAAACCCCAACCACTATGGAAACACAAAAATCTTACAGTTTACCTAGGGAACACAGTCATTTCTCAACATGCTACAACTTGCCATCCATAATCTGCAAGTTACCACAATCCATGTTTACACCATGGAGAACTGTGCTGCTTCACAGGAAGGAAACAAAGACAAAGAAAAACATTCCTGGAAAAAAAAAAATCTCAACAGGAGAGAGTTTACTGCATGTTCAGTTCTACAAAGACCATGACTTCCCTTTCATCTTGCAGATGACAAATAAAAATACAAACTACAGGGAAATGATTTTTTTTTTTTAAACTATACAGTCCCGAGTTAATTTCACTGCTCTGGTCACACTGATTATCTCTTTCAGTCTGTAACGTATCAAAGAACTACGTGAAAAACATACCTACCAGGGCATCTTAAGAAAGGGTCTTTCTCAGGACTCTCATTGCGAATGTTTTAGCAAATTCAGATAAAAGATTCACCTTAATCTACTTATGTGATCTTGATAAAGACCATCTTCCTTAATGTTATTTAAAGCGACGTATACAACAATTTGTAAAAGCACGACCCTCCTACTACCTTCCTAAACTTGCTGCAAGTCAGATGAACACTTCTCAAGTTTCTCTGAAAATAACTCATAAATAGAAAGCCATCAAGTTATTGAGCTCCAAGAACCTGTCACGCAAAACCAAGAGATGTGATAAAAACATACGTCCAGTTCTGAACCAAAACACAACCACAGAGTCTGCATTGCTTTACTGACCTACTTTCCGCTGGTTTGTGTAACAATACACTGTGCGGTGAAGGATACCTCGTAACGCCCCGCGTCTTTATTAAATATATATTTCCTAGCCCTAGAAGCACGGCGCTTCTTTCATGGCGACACTGAATTACTACAGGTTTCTTCACAGACGAGCACCCGCTTGTCTCCGGAGCGGTGTAATAAACCCAGCCTGATCTGGCAGAGCTGGCGAGCACGAGTAACGCTGAGACAAGAGGGGTAAACATCAAAAGGCAGAGTGGAAACTGCCGCCGCCAGTTAACATCACGGGCCATCCCAGGAATCCGTACACGCTGAAAATTTTAAAAAGGCCTCGAGCTGCCAGGCTGGGTGTCCCCGGTGCCACCCCTCAGCACTCCACCGACCCCGGCAGAAGCCATCCGCGCCAGGACAAGACCTCAGCCTGCCCCACGGGACACTTCACACACTCACATCGTGCTGA
>NW_010103629.1:0-6940 GCF_000699245.1 Pterocles gutturalis | reverse complement strand
AACAGCACCTCCCAGTTTGATATCATCAGGAAACTTGCTTACTTTTTTTTCTTTTAGGAATCTACTCTGTGTAGTAACTAGTTCTGGGCTAATAATGGCATTTATTTAAGCCATCAGTATTGCAATTTTGCTCACAATAAATTAATTATGTTTACAAATAAAGTGTGTTACCTTTTCATCCTTACAAGATTTTGACTTGTCAAAAATTGTCACCTTAGCATACTGCTTAGCCCCATGTAGCAGCAGTTGGATATTGGAGTGTCCTCCACGCAGATAACAACTCTAAGCTTTTACAGAGAACATGTACACAGAGACTTTCAGAGGCTAATCACCTTGCAAAATGTGGCAGCCTTTGCTAGGATTTGAAGCAACACCAAACCATGATCTTGTCAAATACTGCTCTGTTTTCCAGTGACAGAAGTAATAGCTTATCTTGAGGAAAAGCTGCATATATTTAAAAAATCATGGACAAAACAATATATTTTGTCCAAGCTTCACCTAGGGAATGACTGAACAGTTTTAGGTGAGACTTTAATATTTGACTTAATGCAAATATCTTTGCATGAAAGCTGTCAGCTTGAGTGCTTAAGCTTGGCAAATTAAATGTGGACAAAATCTGGGTTTTATAAGATGAAAATTGGAACAACACTTCTATAGGGAAATATATCTTTAATTACATGAAGAAAATAATATTCTACGCTGCAATCCTAAAAACAAAATACAATTACTTTAAAATTAGTTTTAGTTGACATGCTGTGAATGTTTATCATACATGTCAGTATACTTAAATAACAAATTTTACAGTTCTTGTCTACGTACTATGTATTATTTCAAATTAGGAGTGACATTAATACTATCTGGCCTATTAAACTGAGCAGACAATTTCAAAATGGAATGTTTCATTCTAGATGGAGGAGATTTTCATGCAAGGGGACTCACATATCTGCACAAAGTTCTTCTGAGATCAACTTAGCATGAACAGATAGAGATCTGCCCATATTAATTTAAAAAAACAAATGAAACCAAACCAAAACAAGACAAAAAAAGCCCCACCAACAATCAGTCAGGAATATTACCTGACTTAAAATATATAGAAAAGTCCTCAATAATCCTCTTGTGATGTGTTATCATATAAAATACAGACACATGTTAACCTTCTAATGATATCAGTCAGTGCAGTACAACAGAGAACCTATATTCCCATTTCAATAAATTATTTCCAATTTTTTTTTGCCATTTTTAAAAATAAAATTTTGTATGTGAAATTGAAAGTAATGATCTTTGAGAACTTGTTTCTGTATTACAGACAGTCCTTCAGAAAGGACAGCTTCGTTTTCAAGACCCCAACCTAGGTTTTGGGAAAGCACCTCCCTAGCTTTTCATAGGTTTTCTGTCTAACACTGGGGAAAATAATTGCACTTTCTGCACCTCAATTTTGCATTTGCATGAAGAGGAAAGTAGTTCCAACCCACAGAACTTATGAAAATAGAAGTTGTCAGGCTTCTATATGTTTGGTAATGATACTGGTATGCTAGAAAAGATTATTATATTCACATACCATCGCTGTTTGGACTGGTCTTAGATTGCCTCATTTATTTAGTAGTTTGTATGTCTGTCACATTTACAGTATAGTTGCTATTAACCATCAGCAAATTCTGCACTTATAAATATGCAAAAGTACTTAAAATTCTATCTTTGTAGATGTTCTGGTTTCAAACACTTTCAAGAATATGTTATTTACATAAACACGCTACTATTCAGAAGATTCTTTAAAAATTATGTAAAATGCTCTCAAGCCTCAATTTCAATATAGTAACAGACCTTAGTTTGAGAGCTGCAGACAGCATTTTCATCATGCTTAATGGGAATCAGTGTGCTGTTTGTCTCTATATAACGTCAAATCTTTTTATTGATGACCAAACAGGAAATACAACTTCTTACCCTGCAGAGAATATAATGTGAAAAACAGCTCCAAAACTGGCAACAGGAGCTATTGGCCATGTTCAATACCTGCCTATTCAAAGGGCTGAAAAATAAAGAGAAAGAAGGGTTAAGCATTTTTCTTGCCCTTGTTTACAACCTTAATCAATCCAGAGAGAAGTCACCAGTCCATACATGGTTTCTCTTTTCCTGTGTCTAAATGAACAGTCAGTTCAGTGTGTCTCTAAGGTCTGATATCACACACAAACGGAACAATTACAAGAGATTACAACTTCAGTATGTGTTAAAATCACAGAAAATCATTTGATAATCAGATAAGTGCTCATATGGAAAGAATAGAAGACCTTATCCAATGGGGCTACTAAAAGCTTGTGAAAATCTGATCCTGATGTTATCCAGACGCAAAGCTTTAAACTTTCTTAGAGATGAAAGCGGAAGCCCTGGAGCTGTGGTCAAGATAAATAGGTTCCACTTCTGGTTTAACACCAGACTCCTGATGTCAAATGCTCACTTGGCTGTGGCTTGGTTCCCAAATGTAAAATGAATATAGCAGTGTTTCCTTACCTTGCCTTTTATTTGCTAGCACTAGGACAAAAATGGCCTAATGAAAAAGACCAGTTCAAAAGCATTGTGATGTCTGGGCATTTTAAACTGCTGTAACATGAACAATAACAGCTTTTGGTTTCATATTCTTCATTTTACTGGGATAAATTTGTTGTCATTGAGCTTTCAAGTATTAAGCTAAATTGATTAATATACACAAATTTTATTTTCAATCTAAAATAATAATTTGCTTTAAGCCTGGTACTTTGCTTACTGGATATACTTGTGAAATATATAACCTAACACACTCACTGTTCATCTGGGGTTTTTTGTATTGTAGAGAATATAAATGGTTTACAAGTCTTAAGCAATTTAGTCAGTCCGCTATATTTGTCCTGTGAAAGTTTTTCACCACACACCAAGGACGTATTTGGGAACTATTGGAAAGGTATATACTGAATATATACCAATGTAAAGATGAATCTGGGGTGCACTTAGCTGAAGTCTGTAACGATAGGACAAGAGGAAATGGCCTCAAGTTGCACCAGGGAAGGTTTAGGCTGGATATTAGGAAAAATTTCTTCACTGAAAGAGTGGTCAGACATTGGACCAGGCTACCCAGGGAGGTGGTTGAGTCACCATCCCTGGAGGTGTCCAAGAAACGTGTAGATGTGGTGCTTAGGGACATGGTTTAGTGAGTTAGATGGTGTTGGGTTGGACTTGATGATCCTTGAGGTCTTTTCCAACCTTAATGATTCTATGATTCTATGATTCTATGATATGCAGCATGTCTATGTTCTAGTCTAAATTTCTGATCATTTAACTCAATTTTCATACTTTTCCTCAAGAAGCTTTTCCGGACATCCAGAATAAAATGACGTCCACATGTTACATCAAGTTGTTTCTAAATAATAATAATAAAAAAAAGGATTCTATTCCTCTTTCAACAGGTAAATTCCATGATGCTGAATCTCTGAAGAACAGAGACTAGTTGACAGATTCTCATGGAAGTGCACTTCTTGAATAAAGGTCAAGCCTCTGAATGTATGTCCTTTTGGTGTTTTACTTAGTGTTTGTGGTCACAAAACTAAAGAATTATTTAATCTATACAGAAAATTTATGGATGTCATCTAGTCCAACCTCTTAGTGCAAAGCACATCCAATTGCTCATTGGATATTGCTCTGGACCATGTCCAGTCAGGTGTCGAGTATTTTCAAGACTGGAGATTCCACAGCCCCTCTGGGAAACCTGCCTACCATCACAGTAATTTTGGTCAAAATTTTGTGTGTTACAGCTTGTGTCTGTCTCTTGTCCTTCCTCTGTGCACCTCTGGGAAAAGTCTAACTCTGCCTCCTCTACATCCTACGATCAAGTATCTGCACATACCAGGAAGTCCTCTCCTCTTCCCCATACTGCCCCCTCCCCAGGCTCAACAAGCCCATCCCCTATACCTTGTCCTTGGATGTCCTGTCCTCCATTCCCAGTCCACATTGGTCATGACTATCACCATTACCTCAGTGTCTCTCTCATATTGAGGTGCCCAAAGCTATGTACAGCATGGCAGATTTTATCTCAAAAGTACTGAACAGCAGTGCAGCATCACTTCCCCAGACCTGCTGGCTGCACCCTTGTTAATGCAGTCCAGGATATGGGAGTGCTGTGCCTGGATGCAGTGCTGCCTTGGGGCGAGCTTGGTGTCCCACAGAGCTCCCAGGGCCATTACTTCAGAGATGCTCCCCAGCTGACCAGCCTCAGCCTCTACTGTCACCTCCCAGATGCAGGACTTTGCATTCACCTTCATATGGTTCCTGTCAGACAATTTCTCTCAGCAATAGCCCTGCCCTCTAGAAGACTGACTTCTCCATGAACATTTTGTGTCACCCGCAAGCATGATGAGATTAAAATCTGTACCATCATTCAGGCCACTAATGAAGAACGTTGTATAGTATTAGTTCTGGTTTTGTTCCTTGAGAGTAACTACTGCTGTCTGGTCAATACCTGGGCTTTATATTATGGGTCGCAACACAGTAAACCCAGCAGTCAAGGCTGTTTTCAACCCACATTGTTGACTGTTTATCTGGTTCATGTATCACCAACCTCTCAACAAAGTTACTATGAAAGCTTTCTGAAGTCAGAATAATGAAGTATACACATCTTTGCCTGTCTACAGTCTTCTCATCAAGGTTATCACATTGGATAGGCATGATTTGCAGGACCTGGATTTTTCTGAACTTGTTAAATACTGTGTCTATGATCTAAAGCAACCTCTGTGCTACAGTTTGCATAGCAGCTATTAAAAAGGTAAGATGCTACTTACCTGACTTACACAATTATTATGATATTTCTAAATTTATCATTTCACTTTGAAATAAGAAATCAGTAAAATAAAACTACCATAAGTGGCCAAGATCTCAAAGGGATGTGCACACCATTCACATTCCATGTGACAATCTTGAAGCCTGTTTTTTCTCTATCATTATGTTTATTAACTGGTAATTTCACATCATCGTCTCCCATTTCAGAAATATTGGTCATCTGATAGGCCACATAAATACACCACTTGGATGAGAAGTAATTTCTCAATTTGTAAAGTGTCAGTAAGTGTCAATCAACTAAATGTTTTGAACATGTCCACTGCCTATGACTCTCTCCTCTTAATGTGAAACTTCTTCACACATTACTGGGATATTTCTTCACCTTAGCACATTGCATAAAAAAGCAGAGTCCTCAGCACTGTTGAGCGGAAGCTTGAAAGCGCTTGTATGCTGCTACCTTAGATAGCTTCTTTGATCTTAAGATGAGTTTGTGAGACACAGAATTTTAACATGATATCATGAACAGAATGGATTAAACATCCAGTAAAATTTAGTGTGCTGCTATGAAAGTACTGATGTTAATGTCACCTTGCATGAGATGGAAGAAACAGGCAACCTCCAGTATATCTTCACACGGCTTCTGCTTAGTATCCAAGTATCTATGGAGTAGAAATTTTTCTCTGCTTGAGAATTAGAACAATCTTGATTTTTTTGTCTGACCTCATAACATCGAAATATTGGGTAAATAACTATAAAAAGTATTCTGCTTTAAATAGACAATAAGACCATGAATTTAAAGTAAATATTTTTCCAAAAAAACCTGTTGTCAGTAGCAAACCTTTCCAGATTTAGTAATTTAGGGTCACCTTGTAAAAATTTTAAGATTGCTGATTTGTGCCCAAAACCAGAAGAAAATTAATTGTCTCTAGTAGTTCACTTTTAACACAAAAAACCCTGTTTTATTCAGAAGCAAACACAAAAGTTTAACAAAACCCAGTAAGTCAGCAGCTGGAAAATCTATGCATATTAAGCATATTAAGCAAGCCTACCAGTTTCCAGGATACCTAGGCAATAGTCACAGACGTCCTTTTAGACTCAGTGGGGCTAACGAGGTAATTATTTTCAAGCCTGAGATCTCCTGCCTTAGGTTTCCCCTCTCTAGGGTATGTATCTCATTCATGAATGGCTGTTGGCAAAGATATATAAGAAAAAAAAAAGGGGGGGGGGGGAATTACAGTTTACACTTAGGAGCTGTTCTAGACTTCATGCAGAAAACAAGGCAGCTCTGCTGCATACTGTGTATAAATATGATCGTTTGGTATGGAATGGCTCTCACAGTCATCTGTGCTTTAGGATGCTACTTCCTGTCAGCTCATCCCAAGAAACCTTATGACTTTTGTCCATTTTTCAGCTGTTTCTGTCTGCTACAGTTTGCTTATCTTAAAAAGCCTGCGTTAAACATAAGGAGTCATCATAAATGGAGCTTTTAAGAGAGGTCTTACCACAAAAGAAGCACTACTGTTAGAAAATAACTCTAAGACCTTTTTCCTTTCTAGTTTCTCCTAGAATACCACAGCAAGTCATATCAGAATTAAGATTTGGTACGGCTCAAGGTATGTTTTCTTCATTGCACTCAAACTACATTTACTCATGTTTTATCTTAAATGCCACAGCCAGTCTAAAGCAGATGGGATTTTGCTAATTAGTTGCTTCCTCTCACCAGCAATTGGATAATAACAAAGAACTCCCCTTCTCGAAGTCTCAGAGTTTTTTTCAGTTCAAAACATCGCTGGGCTTCATCTTTATCAGTAACCACTAATAAACTCCCTTTAGGCCCCAGGCTTTTTTGCTTTCAAGGAGTAGTAGGGAGTTGGAGAAAATAAGCTGCCTATAATTAATAGAGGGGTTTTCTAAATGCAGCTATCAGTCACTAAATTGTGGAAGGAATGCTCTCACTCTTCCAGGAGCCACACAGCAAGCACTCAGAGAGAGTAAAATCACTAGTTGAAAGTTTTGAAAGAAAAATAACGCCTGACATAAGCATTTTTCTCAGTTTGAATCAAGAATATGCTACATTAAGTTTCTTTCCCCTCTATGTCTGGTCTAACAAGAACTCTCAGAGAAGATTAACATATATATA
>NW_010103628.1:32281-49017 GCF_000699245.1 Pterocles gutturalis | reverse complement strand
AGCGCCGCTGGCAGCGTTAACAAAGGTGTTGGGCTGGCAGGATGGGGTCTGCGGGGCTGTGCGAGCGCACCCGCCTCTGCCGTGCCTGCCCGGTAATTTGTAGCTCGTTAACAACCTCAAAACTGCCAGCTGGAGTTCTGCGCGGGATCGGACGCCCGGCTCTGCTGTTGGGTTGACGCGTTTGTGGACCTGACACGAGGCTCCCGAGCACCTGTCTGAGCCGGGAGCCCGCTGAGAGCCCGCCGCAGGGGAGACAGGGTTCGGTGACGTTGTGACAGCGATCCCCTCGTCTTTGGGCCCTTAAATGAGGCTCATCAGACCTTCTAGAAACCAGCAGATTACAGCGGATGCTGTGATTGTTTCAGCGATGTCACCCGCTGTGTTGGGGGACCGGAGAGAATGTGTAATTTTCGGTAAGGTGCTGAGGTTTAGGCAAGTGGCAAGCTGTCCCTGGCCTTGCTGCTTCTGTTCCTCGGTGCTGCGAGGAAAATGGAGGGTCTGGCTGCGTGCAGCCTGCCTTTCTGAGGCTGCTTGCGGCGCTCCCCACCCACCGTTTGGGCCTCTTTTTCGGGAGCGCGCTCCCAGCGTGGTGTGGGGTGGCTGGAGGACTTCCAGCTTGTGATGCTGAGGGAGAGAAAGAGGAAACCTCTTGCTGATGAACAATTAAAATCTTGTTTATGCTTCTGATTTCTCTGTCACCTTTCTGTTTTTTTGGGGAGGTAGAGGGTTGTTGCTTGGGACAAGGCACGGTGTCTGTGGAGACTTGCTCAGGAGGGATTTAGGCAGGGAGTATGTGTTTTTCTTCCCTTCAAGTAAATCTGAATTTACAAACCTGTAGGCTGTCTTACCTTACGCTGATTGTAAAAAAGAGAAAACCGAGCCAACAATCTCACCGGTGCTTTGATTTTTCGAGTCAAGTTGCTTACTCCTCGCTTGGGTAGCGTCCAAACTGTGTCACCGTGTCCAGCGCTTGCAGCTGGAGCTCCCAGGAGGGCTGGGGACAATGTGCACGACAGCTAATGACTATTTTCTGGAAGAGAACAAAACCTGGAGGGACTGGAGGTGGCCCTTGGTGGGCTGTGCCTGCCCGTGGGGTGGGCTGTGCCGCAGGTCTGGATCGGGACTGCTGGCTGATGGAGCACGTCGATGTGCTCCGTGGTCCTCACTGCAGAAGATTCCGGAGCGACGTGCCTGGGAGCAGAGGGGGTTTGTGCTGAATGCTGTCCTGTTTTGTTGACTGTTTCAAAGCCGACGGCGACAAATCCAATTTAGCGTGTGCAGCACTGATGACTCTGCTGGTATTTGGAGCAGCGGTGGCGGTGCTGGAGTGCTCATGACCCACCCATCTGTATAGGGGCTTCGTGCCGCTCACCGTAATCCTCAGGCTGTTGATGAAGGGTTACCAGTGCAGCTGAAATCTCCTTGGCTTTTTGCTGGAGAGCGAGGACGTCGGTGTGCTGTGCTCTGGCTGAACGAACGTGGCAGGGTCAATCCAGACCGTGGGTCGGGTCAGTGAAGACCCTCCCCAAGCACCAGTAAATACCCAGAGGGGAGCCAGTTAGTCTGGTACAGAAGTAAAACCGGATGGAGGAGAGGGGCTGAAAGTCAGGGAAACTTTGACAGTAGGTTAAGTTTCCCCAAGCACCAGTAAATACCCAGAGGGGAGCCAGTTAGTCTGGTACAGAAGTAAAACCGGATGGAGAGGGGCTGAAAGTCAGGGAAACCTTGACAGTGGGTTAAGTTAAGGCACAGAGTCTTCTGAGGGGAGCTTTTGGAAGTCTCTTAATATGCCTTGAGGGAGGAAACATCACTTAGTGCCAGCAGCTGGGCTCATGCCTGAGTGCACAGGCCCAATTCATCCCTTTCTGAGAACCCAGCTTTGAGATTTTTAAGTTTTGTAACCACAGTGGTTGGAAAGGAAGTTTCAAAGTCTGATGGGTGTACATGGGTGCTGTGCCTCCTGCCCTGGGAAGGGGCTGCAGGGAGTGTAAGAGGGCGCTTGCCGGTTTTGGTGCGGGTAGCAGAGCCGTTGGCAGGGGCGGAGGCTCCGTGTGCGCGCGGGGGGACAGGGGAGCGCTGGGAGCGTTCGGGCTGGGGTGCTGTGACGCCAGAGCAGTTGGGTGAGAAGAGAGGGCACATCACCATCCGTCTGCCGGGGTGCAGCCTGGAGATGGAGGCTCTGGAAACCTCCTTTTACTCAGGAGGCCTCAGGTGATGGCAGAGCTGTTGGTCCAAAGCTGACAGCAAAGCTGGTCTCTGCTGTGTCCTTGCAAATGTGGGAATTCTCAGCCTGACCGGGGAGTTGATATCCAATTTATTTCCATTTCTCACGTCTTCTGTGGTATGGGTTGCAATCTGCCCATCATTGATGGCTTAGAGCCTGGGCAGAAACCTCCAACGTGTTCTTTTGGGTTGAATTCCTCTGCTTTAGGGAGCTGAAATGATTTAACAAGCATTTATGCTCTAGTTCGACATTTGTATCTCGCTGGAGATAGTGGAGATCTGAGCCCCAGCCAGCGGTGCCGAGCGTCCCGGATGCTGGTGGCACCTGTAAGGCCATCTGCAAAAAGCACTGCGAGATCGTCAATTGCGACAGACGAAGATCGGTATTGCAGCTCTTCCCTCTTTGCGGTGATAACTTTGAAGTGACTTTTGAAGGGTTGCTGGGAGCAATTTTTTCAGTGAGCAGAGATAAGAGAAGAATTCCACCCTGTGGGGCACAAGCGGTTCAATCCGTACCGTCGTGATGGAGAGGGAAATTGGAGAGAGCTTATCAGCTTGAGGAAAAATCAAATGTAAACATCATCCCCAGCATGATTATGGTTCACAGCTTAGCTGGGTGTCACATGCCTCTTTCTCGTGAGATGGTGCTAGTGAAAATGATGACGGAGGGAGTCAGCTAGGGAAAATTGGACAGAAAAGCACCCTGCACCTTGAACTTCTAAAGACCCTGCAGTTACTTCACAGTCAATAAGTCACAGCTCAGCTGCAGGGAAGGAGGAAGGCAATGAAAATAGAATTCAGGCTGCTCTGGCAAATTAATTGTCCTTTAAGATCTGAATCGGCTGGAAACTAATAGGGAAGCTGGGATTACGGGGCACAGGAGCTGTGAAGGGCAGCGTTGGTACGGCACTGCCCTGGAGGGTGCTGAGCCCGTCCGTATCGGTGTCAGGACAGGCTGGAGAACGAATCCCTGAGAACCCAGAACGAACAATGATTAATCTAATTTTCATTAACTAGCATTTGGCATTGACCTGGATATAACAGCCCGTTCCGCCGCTGCTGGATGTGCGGCTGGCAGAGCTGCTGGCGCTGTGTCCCGCTCGGGAAGCTGGCTGCGCCTCTCCAGAAGGGCTCCTCGGGGAATGACCTGCCTGGATTTAGTATGAGCAGTGCATAATTTGGGAACGATTACTGGAGTGATTCACCGACATGACCATTATGGGCTCTCAGCAGATGCACAATCTTATTAAACATGATTTTCCCATATAAGGTGGTCGCAGCCTGAAAAGCAGTTTTGAGTATTCACATCTTTCAACTGCAGCCAGTGGAGTCCAGAAATAGGTCTGCCACGGCTGTGCGATACCCTGACACAGGCTCCCAGAGGCACGCTGCTTATATCTTTGTCACGTTTGATTATTCCTGTCCTTCCTTTCGGGTGGCCAAGCATATTCCTTTAGACCAGGATGAATCTCTAGAGGCCTGGCAGTGCCTGGCTCCTGACATGGACACCGTCCTCTGTGCTCTCCGGGACCTCACCAGCACGGGATCGGTTCCCATCTGTGTGTCTGGGACCCGCAGGCGTTACATGGACATAATGAACTTGTGACTCACAGAAAACATTGCAGCTTTTACACCGCCCTGGGGAATGTCAGAAGCGGAGTTGGAGGGGGAAATGTTTGCTAGCTCCCCGTGCAAGGAGGGTTTGGCTGTGCTTAGGTGGGAGTGACCGTCAGCAGACGGGTTCACACGCTCCGCTCCCACCAGCAGCGCGGGGACAGAGCTGCTGGTTGTGTCGCTCAGGGGAGATGTTCCCTTTCGCAGCCTGGCTGCGGGAAAGCAGGAGCCAAAGCGGGTCCTGCCATCCCCGGGTGGTCTGCGTTATAAAGCAAATGAAAGTGTCTCTTTCCATCAGCTGTCTCCCAAGCTGTTGCCTTCTAGGTCTGCAGGCTGGGTCGCCTTGTGAAGGTGCCCAAGAACAGAATTTCTTAGTTAGCTCAGACTGGATGTCTGTGGTCACATCCATTGGGGTGGGCAGAAGCTATTTTTAAAGCATTATGCAGGTGTAAAGCCCTAGTTGTTTGGTGTGGTTTCCCAATCAGGAGCTGTTATCAGGGCAATACCTCTGTGTGGTATTTCACCATTTCTAGATACATCTGTGGCTGGTGGAGAAACTTAAAGGAGCAAAATATTGTCATTTTCTATAAGTCTTTGGCAAAGCAGAATTCCTGGCACAAGCACCCTCTCTGCGGTTGCTGCCTACTGATGGTGCACGGCTCCGTGGTTGTCCAACAAGCAAGTGCAGCCACTTGTGTTTTCCTCTAGCGGGAAGGGTGCTGTGCTGAAACCGCCTGCTGTGCTGAGCGCTGCCCATCCGCCCACTGCACGAAGGCACGTACAGCGAAAGACATTACAGGAGCGCAGCAGAAAGGGAAATCGAGGGACTGGAAGCAAAAGGCCGTTTAATGCTGAAATGAAACAACAAAAGCTCAAGAAAGAGGAGGGTCTGTGTGAAGTGAGTTTTGTCCTGACCCCTGTCAGCACTGACCTTCTCAGCAGGGCAGCCGGGCGCTGCTCGCTGCGTGCCAAAAGGAAAACCTCCTGCTGGCCTGCCCGGGCTTTCCACCTCCTCTCCCGGTAACTAGCAGCCTGAGTCCCTGGAAGGGGTGCCTGGCCTCTCCGAGCAGCCCTAGAAGAGCCGGTGATGACAGGTAATGTTGGGGTTTTTCCTTCTTTAGGTAGAAACGCTCTGTTCCTAAGCAGCCTGGCACTTGTTTGTTTGAGTTTTTCAGTGTTGCCAATAGCTAAGTTAACCTCAGGACTTTCTGGGAAGCGTTTTCTGTAATTAAAAAGCTAAGAGTGATCAGAGCAGCTTTTCTGTCACTTTGTCTCTTCTCACCCACATATTTAAGCAGAAAATGCTGTCAAGCCCTAATTAAGTGTTGTCTTCTTCCATCATGTGCTCTCGTGGCTTCCCCAGCTTACGTGTGGGTTTTTGCACTGGCTTGCGGTGAAGAACCCAGGCTGAGTCAGTATGTGCTGCGGCGGTGAGGAAGTCTGGAGGCTTCAGTGTGTTCAGTTGTCCCAGCGTTCGCGGCCCATCTGATGCCGCTGATCACTTCTAACCGCGACTGGTTTTGTCTGGCAGCTCTGGGGAGAGGCTGTGACTCTTTGAGGAGCTGGGTTAGCCCCTTTGCAAAACCGCTGCTCTATCCTAATTCTGTTTATAAAATACAAATGAGTGCAACTAGATAGTTGGTATAATGTGAAGGGTTTTCTTGAATATTTGCTGTAACACGGAAGCAGGCTGGAATCATTGATATTTGAAGAACAGCAGCATTATTTCAGACCCTGGAGACTACACATTCTGTACAGTTGCACCTCTGGTGAATGCCTGCTGGAAGAGCTGTCCCTTGGGATAACTGCAGGGCTTTGCGGCCGTTAGATCTGGAGTTGCAGAAAAAGAACCTCGCGATGCCCAGGTTTGCATTCAGCATGAGTGTAAAACGCTTTGCAGCCTCATCGAGGGGGCACAGTCCTCCTCTCCTCTGTCACTAGCAGAATCTGCACGTTCTCTTTGCAGAAGTTGCTGTTGGAGAGGGTGGGAAAGACTCCCTGCGAGAAAAGAGAAGCTGGAAGCTGCCTGCTTGCTTCTCTGGCATCTGCACCGTTGCAGACCTGCCTGTTGCACGGGAAGAGCCCACGTTCTGGTGGCACACCTGTAGTGGCTCCTGCGGCACGAGGCAGCCATCGATAGGGCAAAGGAAAGCGGGTCACGGCCCAGGGTTTGTCACAAGACCGACCTGGGCAGACACGGTGCTGCTTCTGAAAGGGCCTGGAGATTAGCTGAGCATGGGAACACCGCATGCAACAAGCTTGTGTCTTTGTTCTGTGTGAAACAGCTCAGGCTCCTGAACCTGGAGGAATTAATGGATTACAAGACAAGAGCAGCTTTGCCTTGTTTGCAGTGATTAGAACGGAGCGGCGCGCTGTTGGGTCGGTTCCGCTGGTGACACGGGCTGGCGGGGAGCTTGGTACGGGTCAAACTCCAAGTAGCTCAACCAGCGCGTCCCATCTTACTGCATAGCGTTCAATCTCTCCCAGCCATGCGGGGGAGTGGTGTTTAATTCTGCTTCTGCCTTGTGCTCTGCCTGCCACTGTGGAGACTTCACTGCGGTAGGGATTTGCAGCGGTCCCGTCGGCGCCTGCGGTCGCCGTTGCTGAGCAGCGCTCTCACATGGGGCTCGGTGGCTCCTGCAGAACGAGTTCTCTGTGCTTTGAGGGTCCATGTAGCCAGGATAGTGAATGACTCTTCATTTCTACAGGCTGGGCAGAGAATAGATTGAGAGCAGCCCCGAGGAGAAGGACTTGGAGGGGGAACTAGATGATCCTTAAAGTCCCTTCCAACCCAAACCGTTCTGTGATTTAAGCTTGGTGATGCTTTCTCTGGTGAAGCTCTGTCAAACTACTGACTCTTTAAGTTCTCTGTGTTCTCGTACCAGAAGATCTTGGGAGTGCTTCGACCTCCACCAGCACTGAGGTCCCGGAGGAAAGGCGGCTCATCAGCAGAGGAAGGGGAGTGCTGGGCTGGGAGCCAGTTGGGTCCCTACTCTTCACTGAATTTAGTAATTCAGAGTAATTCCCCAGCTGTTTCATGTTTTTTCTGTAGGAGGCAAAGAGATGTGCTGCTTTTGAGACCGAGGAGCTGAGTTCACACAGTCGTTTGGCAGGGCTGGTGTTGGAAGCCTGCCCTTAACGTAACGAACTGGACCCATCGGGATGCTGGCCTTCAAGATGGGTGTCTTGAATGTGTCAGACCCTACTGGTGACCGTGTTATGATTCTGAAAGAGTAGAATTAGTCAAGATTATTCTTCCCTTTCATTTGCTGCCTGACAAGATGTTGTTTAAATTCCTTTCTTCCCTTTGGAGTTTGCCATTCTCAGTTGCTGCTTTACGTTCCGTCACCCCAAGCAAGTTAAAGTCCAGAGACCGCCACCAAGACAGGTGAAGCACAGCCTGATGGAGTTGAGGACAGACACAAAAACCGCACATCATCTCCATTAAAAGAGCATCGTTTGTAAAGTCAATCTCCTGTGAGTTCAACCATGATGCACATCTTAGGTTCTGCCTCCCTGGTTGAGGCTGGATGGACTCTGACCTGCGGCAGTGCCACCTGCGCAGCGTCCTGCTCAGCCCCACAGGGGGCAGGAAGGATGGGGAGGAACGAGGCAGGTACAATAAAAGCCATGCTACCTGGTATTTTAAGCAGGAGTAACGTAGGTTGTCATCATCTGCTCTCCCATCCGTCCTGTGGGATGGGAGCGCGGCCTGGCCGCGTGCGCTGCAGGGTGGGGTGGAACAGCCTTTGCTCTGCTGCTTTCTACCTGGGGAGCATTTTGTGATCTTTGCAGCCTTCTCTACTAGTTCATTACCTACCTACCAAAAAAAAAAAAAATCTCTGACTGTACAGCAGAATAGTATTTCTGTGCATGAAATAAATGGCTTCAGGGTGTTCTCAGTTATTTTTTAGGGTGGACTTCCTCATTTGTGGGTGGAACTGCTCCTGTTTAAAGGGCAAGCGAGCAGCATCCTCCTGAACTCTTGGATGTTTACTTGGTTTTCTTCCAGCTGAAATTGGGCGGCAGTGCAGTTACAGTGCTGCTTCAGTTATTGTGTGATTATCTGTATAAACGCTTTTGTAACGCTGGTCCTTTCAGCCCTCCAGTGAGCGGTGTTTGGTTCAGAAGGGCTGTGGATGGATTTTCATTTTTCATTCAGGGCTGTAGGAGCTCAGGTAATTAAGGCCACTTGGCACCAATTAGAGCAACTTGAGCGTTGGGAGCAATTTTGCTTTGGAGCATTTGAGAAATATTTTAATGTGACTGGCAAATTTTGAGGGATTTTGTGAAATCTTTCCAAAGCTCAAGACACATCTCCAAAGTACCGCAAGGCTCGCGGCAGGCTGCCGTAACCTAAAACAGCCGAGGGTTCGCGGCAGGCTGCCGTCCCCAAAACCAGCCGATCTTACCAACACGCGCATCAGTGATGGAAATGCCGACAACAGTACGTACCGCTGAGCACGTGCTGTGCCAACACAGTCACTAAGATCCTGGGGGTTGCAACAGCTGAGGTGGGACACGGTTGGTTTTCTGCTCGGTTTTGTCACCCCTTTGTCCGAAGTGGGTCACCTCCTGGCCACCCAGAAGCTGGCAGCCCAGCTTCAGCTAAGTGTCGTCTCTGATGTCCGTTGATTTTACTCAAGGTCCTGAAGATCTGAGGGACTGAAGAAGAACCTTCAGGCTTGGTATAAGACCTAGAAACACGAGTTTCCGTTTTACGCAGTAAAATGCGGGTGACAACCTGGAGTCTCCCGCTGCCACCGGTTGGGTGTCCTGGCCTCTTCCTGCAGGATGCCCAGCTCTTGGAAGCATAGAGTTGGGAACTGAAGTTCACTCTGGCTTTGCAACACTGATAGTGCTGGTTCCTGTGTGGAGAGGGAAGACTCTAATGCAAGGCAGAAGTGATGATGGTGCTTTGGTCACCGCTCTAAGAAGGGAGTGAAAATTTGCCCATGGCTAAATGCTGGTTTGTCGCGTTTGGCATGACCTGGGCAGCAGTGCAAGTAAAATGTTACCCAAGCCTCTAGCGTGGGCAGGATACAGCTGCTGATGGCAAAGATGCTGCAATAGTTTCCTTTCCATAGTCTCTCTGCACATCTGATGGACCAAATTTTGTGGATTTTTCAAGGCAAAATTGTCCATTACTGCATTTTTCAAAGGGAGGCAGCTGGCTAGAATCACCATCTGGCGGAGTGCTCCTTCCCTGAATGTGTGCCTGATGGCACTTCATGCAGTCAGTCGCTCCGTTTAGATGCTGTTGTGAAGCTCGGTTCTCTCTCCGATTCCTTGGTTTCATGGTTTCTGTCCGTGCAGCCAGTTCTGCAGCGTGTGCATCCCCACCCCAAGGGAGGGGTAATGTCATCAGAAGTCCTACGCGCTGCGGAGAGGGCAGATGTCATACCCGAGATCACTGCTCTTCTCTTTAAATGTCACTTGTAAATGGGTGTCGTCTTTAAAATGACAGTTTTCCTTTCTGTATGTTATTTGGGGCTGCTCTCGCCATCTGTCTGGATTCATGTTGATGGGGGCAGCGTATAAAACAGCAGAGACTTTGCTGGCAGAAATGCAAACTATAGAGATGTAAAATAGTCCCTAACTTCAAAGCTGGAACAAAAACAGCAGAAAATTATACCGTCTTCAAGCTGTACTTGTCAGTGTGAAATGACGTGCTCTGCAGCTCCAGGGCAAACACTTGCCTAGGTGGCATCCAGAAATAAGGCGAAGTTTGGCCTAACAGGTGGTGATTATTTGTGTGTTTAATTAGCACGTGTTATGGGATAATTTTTGTGTTGGTAAGGACTGTTTGTTCAGTGATCAGAACTGAAATCTTGAAGGCTAACAATTGCCTTTGCTTAATTATCGACTTTTTTTTTTCCCTTAATGCTAATGTATGTTACAAGATAGTTCAGTTTTTCTAAGGGGTGCATATTGTGCTGCATTCTGTAGCGTTTGATATGCATATTGTTGTTTGGGTTTTTTTAAGTTCCAGGATACTTCCTCTCCAACCGTCTTCTCTTCAGGCTTAAATTAGTTTTGATGGCAGAGAAATGATGACGTGGACTTTCTCTGCCTTAGTCTCAGAGGGCTGGATGTTTGTTTTCATTTCAGTATTAAGTAGGAGTCACTGGTGGATTAACTATCTAGGACGCTGTTTTGAGAAGGAGGTGTCTAGACTGGTAATGCCGGAAAACGCTCATTAAAGAGAATGAGAAACTGAAGGAGCGAACATCCTGAAACTGCCAATTGCTTCTGCGGCTCCTGGCGGGCTGGCCCCGTGCATTTCTGCTGTATAATTGCAGTAGTCGCTGCAGCTCCCTTGCAGAGAGCCTTGAGGTCCTGATAAAGGTGCATCTGTCTTTAAAACAAAGCAAAAAGACTCTGTTCGTTGTCACCCGACACAGCTCTGTTTCAGTTAAAGACAGCAGTTGCCGTATGGCTTTCGCTTTGGTATAATAAACTGGCTTGCCCATCCCAGATGCAGAGCTGGCCAGTACGGGCTGATATTAAATTGAAGACCCTCCCAAGGTGAAATGCTGGTATCAGACTGCTTGGCAGGACTCTGTCAGCTGCAAAGAACGTGGTCATTTGGGAGGAACTTCATTGAATCCGGACAAGCTCTGGTTTGGTACTGAGAGCATGGCAATGCGTGAGCTTCCACAAAGTGTTGAGATTTCAGGTTTATAACTGAGCTCAGAGAGATGCTATGGCTTCCCTAACTCCCAGGTTTTAAAACACAAAAATTGGTTTTATTTTGAATCTTTTTTCTAAACTGAAAACTAGGGAGCACAAGAAAGCTGGAAGTGACCAGCGTGAAGAGCAAACTATAACCTAGAGGAACACGGTGAGTTTTTACAGTATCTGAAGAAATGAAATTTAAATACAAATTTTCCTGTGAGGTGGGGTGAAAAACAGCTTAATCTGTAAGGGTGAGGTAGGGTGAAAAACAACTTCATCCCACGCCTGTGGGAGGGAGGGATAAGATGTGCCTGAATGGCAGCTGCTCGTCTAAAGGGAAAAGGAATATATTCCAGGCAGAAGTGGCAAGTGCTGCCTCTTACTTCGTGTTTTCTATTAGAGCTCCTGCTTGTGGTTGCTTTGGCTTGCCAAGATGAGGGTCTTCAAACGTCTTTTGCGTTATGGCTGGCCTTTAAGTTCTGGCAAAACTAATGCACCCATTCTGGTGAAGAGGAAGCCAAGAAGCATTGCCCCATCCAGAACTTCAGAGCTTGGTCAGGTCCATCCGTAATCAGCATTGCAATATCTGCAGGATGGTTCTGCTTCATCAGACCTGCTTTTTTTTTTCCTCTTCTCATGGAAAGCCATCGGCAGCTGACTGCTCAAAGCCTTCTAATTTCCATTTTTTTGTGCTTTGTAAAAATAACTCGCCCGTTAAAATCTCCCTGGCCTCCCCGGTGAGGCTGGAGGAGCTCTGCTGCTCGGTAGGTGCTGATCTATAGGTTTGAGCCAGCTGGCCTGGAAGATTACTGGGTTGGGGGCCAGGAAATGCAGAGTTTAAGCCCTGGGACTCCCCATGTCAGCCCTGCTGTGTTATATTCCCCATCCGGAGCTGTTAGGGAGCTGTTGACCAGTGTTACCCCACCCGTCTGTCTCCTCCTCCCACGCCTCAACGCACACCATCATAAAGCCAGCTACCAGCTGAGCTGGGAGGGGAAACCTGAGCGAGAGGCTGGGTTGTCCTCCAGGAGGTGCTTTTTAGAGTGACCGTGTGATGTTTGCGTGCTTGGCTGCGGTTTCTGTTTCTCTCCAAACACAGGAGCAGGTTGTGCTGTCCCCCACCTCCTTTGCAAGTCAGTGGCAGCGTGTGTTTGGCTGATCCAGCCTTGTAGCGTCGTGGTGCAGGAGAACTACTTCATTTCTGGTTTTATTGAAGCAATATTATATGCTAATATCTTAGCAAACAGTATTAAAGATCCTGTGAGGTTCTTTGTGTAGTTCAGAAATGCTAGGCTGAAGTTCGCTCAATGTCTTTATCCTAGACCTGTTCTTCATAAGACCTCCCCATTTTTCTCTTGTATCAGGCAGATGTTGAATAGAATAAAGCCTTGAGAAGGGCTTGGGAGTGAAGTTGTTCATGGTTCAGGGCTCTGTTTTAGGACCTGCGAGATGAGAAGTTGTTCCCAGTTGCACCTCGAGCTTAGAGAGTTCTATCAACTCATGTCTATGAGCCGTGTGGCCAGCCGGACCGGGCTTTTTCCGAGATGGCCACTTGTCTTTGCAGCCTAAAAACACATCCTAGAAACCACAAAATACGGACCTTGAGCACTCCTGCATCCTGGGCAAGCAGTCTAGTGCAGGAAATAAAGGGTAAGCGCAACACTTGCCTGGTGCACAACTTGGCAATGACCGTGGTCCCTGTTCTCCTGAATCCCAAACTGTGGAGCTCCCTGCAGAGAGGCTCGTGGCTGAGCTGGGTGCGAACATGTGCGGCAGCCTCTGGGAAGATAGCGCCAGAAACCTGAAGTGTCCTCAGCACCTGGGGTGCCTTCAGGAGTTTGGGGATAACCAGTGCCTCAGTTCTACCTGCACAGCGCTTTGGGAGCCCAAGTGCTCTTTTGGATTTTGCTCTTTGTTCTTTTGCATCTTTAGTTAGGACACAGAGTCTGGAGCAGAGCTCATTGTTCCCGAATGAGTAACTACGTGGACATAGCTGCTCTTGGTTAAATAGAAGTAATAATGCCTGGCTCAGTGTCCAAGTGCAAATCCTCCAGGCTGGGCTGGAGAAGCTGCTTTACTGACCTAGCTTTTGAGCAAGCTGCAGATCTGTGCCAGAAGGAGCTGGCCCCTCCGCTTGTGCTTACCTGTGTTGGGAGAGGCCGTCCACGATCGTCAGTGCAACTGAAACATCCTTGTAGGCTGGCATAGGCACCAGGTTATCTCTTCCTGCTGTCTATGCATGCCTCACCTGTTTGTTTTTCCTGTTAACAGCTCTAGAAGTGTTTTTTAAATTTTTTATTTTTTTTGGGTAACTTATTTTCAGCTGATAGCTGAGTCACTAGCTACAGTCACACTACAGCCAGGATCCCAGGGAGAGTAGAGACTGCTTGCTGAAACTTTGGATTATGATTTTTGGCAGCACACTTCATCTTTTGAGCTGGTTCTGCTGTGGCTTGTTTTGTTCCATCTATTCCGGTGCTTTTGTTAGAGCAGAGCAGGAGCACCTGCCCAAAACACTCCAGTCAGAGAGAGCAGAAGTGGCCTTAACAAGGCTGGTGGGAAAAGAAGATGGTGGTGAGCAATAATTTAATTTCTTAACCTACAGCCCCACGCCTTGCGGCAGTAGTTTTTGCCCTGGAGGTCCTTCCTCAGTCTCCCAGCACAGGTATGTGGTCTGTCTGAGCTCCTGCTGCTGCAGGGGACATTTGCTCGCAGATCCCCGCTGGAGGAGGAGAGAACAGGAGGCTTGGTACCCCCCCGGGCACCAGGCACCTCAATGTGAGGGAGAGAGGAGGTCTTGGCACGTCCAGGGAGGGATAGGATCCATCTGGAGGGAAGGATTTGCAGTAGCTGGGATGGGTTAAGCAGAGTTTGCTCCTGGCTAGCCCTCCCTGCAGCCTGCCATAGGTTTGGGTGGGTTGTGCAAAATCTCAGTTGGCTGTGCGGGAAGAGGGCGCAGGCAGCGCGGGTGGCAGGGTGCTGTGACCAGGGCAGGGGACACACTGATGGGACGCAGCAGAACTCCAGCCAGACCTGTCCTTCTGCCTCATGTGAGTTGGGGTAGTTAATTTCGAGCAGGGCCAAGAAATTTCTGATAGCCTGGTGCCTAACGAGCTCAGATGAGACATGCAGGCAGCCTGGAGAGCCTGAATTTCTAGTTGTGGCAGCAAAAGCTTACATTTGTTTAGCAGCAGATCTCTCGAACAGAGGTGTACCACTGGTCTGCTTTTCCTATCGTGTCTGTTTAACCGCATGTTTTGAGTGTGCCCAGGTCAACTTGAAAACTACATCTGTATCACAAGCCCATGCTCTGAAAACAGCTCCAGAAGTTCAGCCTCATGACAGCTGTTTTGGAAGCAGGTAGAAGCTACAGGTGTCCCCTGCCTCCTCTCCCGCCCAGACCTTGTCCTCAGTGATGCGACACAAATCTCTGTGTACGTGTTGCGGTGTTGTCAGCTGCACCCGTGGCAACCTGGAAGTGTTTTGTGAAGGCAAGTTTACTCAACCTGATGTGAGCAGCCTAGCAAAAGGACTTGAAATCCAGTGACGCATGTTGTGTGCAACCCCATTCTGAAATCCCCTTTCAAGTCTTCAGTGTTTGAGCACCCTCGGAAAATCTCTGTCAAGTGACATTAGCAAGAGCGGAATTAAATCCTCGAGGATTTAGCCAAGCAGCTTTGGCTATGGAGCAAATCAGGAAATACCTCACTCGTTAAAAATCCAGGTGCATCTTCAGGATGACTTGCGGAGGGTGGCCTGCAGACAAAACAACTCTGTTCCATTTGGAGTGTGCTCTTGGTTGAGATGCTGAGCTCCCCTAGGTTTAAAGCTGTGCTTACTGCGGTGACTTCTGTCAAGTAGCATCTATAGGGCAACACTTGTAAATGGTGGAAGCAATAAACAATCTGAGCCACTCCTCTGGGATCGGAGGTGTCAGCTCTGCGGAGCTGCAGAACCCTCTGAGAGAAAGGGCTGAGAGATGGAACAGGGGGATAGTTTGTCACTGTCTCACACAGCTTGCAGTCTGTCGCTTTGTATCTGCTGTGCTGCTCCGAGAAGCAGCTTGAATCATTTCTTGGACTTGCCAGTGCTCTCCCAAGACGGGCTGATATCCTTTGGAGGGATACCCGGAGAAGCAATACTGTAAAAAGAGTGAAGCAAAGGCATCCTCCTGCTCTCCAGTAAAGGGGCTTTGCCCTCTCAGTAACCATGTTCTGTGCTATCTATCAGCTTCAGAAGTTTTGGGACTGGCTCCAGTGAAGTTATCCTTTTTTCCAGCCACCTTGTCCCATGCGTGGTACCAGCCTTGCAGGTCCTGTCGCAGAGCCAGCGAGTTGCAAAGGGAGCTCACGAAGGTCGGATGGAGAAGAGCCTCCAGCAGCACTAATCCCTACCTGGCCGGGGGGTGCTGAGGTCAAGCCTCATGCAGCTAAACCACTGAGCGGTGTCACACTGCAAACCTTGTGTATTTGGGGCAGAATAACTGTTCTGGCTCTGGCAAGCAGTGTGTAACCTCAGATGAGTCAGTGTGCGCTTCTCCTTCTTTATTAGTGGCCCTTGGAGAACAGAATAATGGAGGATGGAACTGAGCATCCTTTCCCTGCAGAGGCATGCCTTGCAAGTGCTGAATCCTGCTTCTAGGCAGGAGACTGCAGGCAGGGAAATGGAAAACAAAGGAGGGAAGTGAATTCTGGACCTGGGGTTGGGAAGCTGCTGTCTGGGACCTTATGGCAGATGAAAACTCCATCTGAACACACACGCAGAGTCACAGGGGCTGCCTGGGGCCATGCACTACATCTGGGTCCCTGGTGTTTTTGCAACTAGAAAGGCAAGAGGAGGTTCTCCATCTTCTGCCCTCCCAGCAGCCAGGAGATGCTCCAGAGAGCGATGGCAGTGGGTTGGGCCCTGCTGGTGGGGAACGTGAACCTTATCCTACCCCTGAGCAAAGGTAAGAGGGCATCTGGACATTGCTCTGCTTCTTCTACGTGATCGTGAGGAACGTGACTTCTAACTCCTTCAGCCTTTTATGGCCTCACTGCAAATTGGCGTCGAGGTTTTAATGTGGTGCCACCGTGCCTGGGTGTCATCGCAGGCGCAGAGAGCTGGCTCTGGCCCCGAGAGGTTACGCTTCCTGCCACAATGTTTGCTGTCTCTAATCCTGACTGAGCTTTGCTGTGAATTCTGGGAGACAGATTTGGACTTGAAGGTTGTAATAAAGAGAGAAGCCAGAGGCTAGGAAGAGGCTCGTGTCCCTAACGCCACTGCCGCGGTGCCTGACCTTGGCAGCGTCCCCCCTTTCTGCCTCCGCTGCCCGCGTGCGCGGCCGCGCTGGACGTGCTGGGGAGCGTGTGTTGTTCTGCTCCGCAATCCTCCTGTGACCGGCGGCGTGGAAGGGAGCAGGAACACTCTGTTCAGATAAGGCTGCACCTTTCCCATCTAGCAGATGTCCGCCCGCACATCCCACTGGATTGCATAATTACAGAGTTGAGTGTGGAGCCGAATGGCTGCAGCTTTTTCCGCTACTGGGTGTCAGCTATTGTGTGCTCCTCTTGATGAGTTTTTTTGTTTTGCTTTTTTCTCTGCTGTGTCGCGCGGTTCAGGCCAGCCGCTCTGCAATTTTCTTTTTTTTTTTTTTTCTACACACAGCTGATCTGAGACAAGAAAACAAATCAGTTCTTTTTAAACTTCATTTCCCGGTCTTGTCCTGCTTGTTCCTCACTGTAATTGGGCTTCGTGCTGTAAGCGCTTTTCTGGGGGGTTGTCAAGGAAACGTTTTAGCATGGTGTGTCCTGGCTCAGCAGTGCGCTCGGGGGAGGCTGCACCCAGGATGTGGTCCTGGTCCAGCACCTGCACGGGGTGCATTAACCCCCCACATGCCTCTTCAGCTCCTGCCCTGCCTCCTGAGCTGGGATAAACAGATTTATTTCTGAGGCAGAAAGACTTTCTGCATAAATACACATAAATACAGGCACAGACACAGGCTGGGTGGGGAGTGGATTTGGAGCAGCCCTGAGGAGAAGGACTTGGGGGTGCTGGGGATGAGAAGCTGAAGGCGAGCCAGCAGTGTGCGCTGGAGCCCAGAAACCCCCCGTGTCCTGGGGCATCACCAGCAGCGTGAGCAGCAGGGCGAGGGAGGGGACTGTCCCCCTCTGCTCTGCTCTGGTGACCCCCCTGCAGTGCTGCCCCCAGCTCTGGGGTCCTCAGCACAGGACAGACACGGA
>NW_010103628.1:29416-32146 GCF_000699245.1 Pterocles gutturalis | reverse complement strand
CCGCCCGTCCCAGGGCTGAAAGGGGGCTCCAGGAGAGATGGGGGGGCTCTGGGTCAGGGGGTGCAGGGACAGGACCAGGGGGAACGGTTTGAAGCTGCAAGAGGGGAGATGGAGATGAGATGTGAGGAAGAAATGTTTTCCTGTGCGGGGGGTGAGGCAGTGGCCCAGGGTGCCCAGAGAAGCTGTGGATGCCCCATCCCTGGAGGGGTTCAAGGCCAGGCTGGATGAGGCTTTGGGCAACCTGGGCTAGTGGGAGGTGTCCCTGCCCATGGCAGGGGGTGGCACTGGGGGGGCTTTGAGGTCCCTCCCAACCCAAACTGTTCTGGGATTCTGTGATAAAAGCAGAGACCTGGAGAGGGTGGCAGGGGCAGGGCGAGGTGTTGGGCTCACTGCTGGCTGGGGGCAGGCCGGGAGCTTCCTGCTGCTCGCCCCTCTCGGGTTAATTGAAGATCTTGCAGATAGAACCTGCCTGGGGTGGAACGGAGGGAGCGAGCTGTGTCCCTGCTGTGGGCAGGTATCACAGCAGTGCCCTGTCCTACCCAGCCGGTACATTGAGCTCTTTCCTGTAGCTTCTACAAGCCATGCCGTTCCTTTCCCTAACGAGTTTATGCTCAAATAAACTAGACAAAGGGCATGGGAAAAGAGAGCAGGACGGAGCGTTGGTGCAGTAGATGATGGTTTGCAAACGTCACCTTCCCTCCACAAAGTGGAGGTGGTTCCTGCATGCTTGGAACGGCAAAATGAGGCCTGGAGCTGGCGTGGGTGGCGAGCGGGAGCAGAGCGGCCATGGTGGGATTAACTGGGATTACGTATCTCTGGCTGCTGCTGGTCGTCCAGTTTGAGTACTGCCCGGTGCTGCCAGCATTTCTGTCTGCCTGCAAATAACTGCTGGGCTTTGGATGGTGACTAAAGTGTCCTGAGGAACACGGAGCTCCCTGGGCTGCCCGGTGCGTGGCAGCAGGGTCTCTCCTCCCCCTTGCCGTGCTTCCCGTAGGGATGGAGCAAGCCCTGCCCAAGCACCGGGCTGGATAGGGCCAAGCGGTGGGGAGAGGGAGCTCAGGCTGCGTTCAACCAGTGCCAGGTTTGCGTAGAGGATCCCACAAATCATTTATTCAGTCAGCAAGTGCTCCAGGGAAAAATGGATACCTCTACGTGTATTCTATATAACAAGCAAAATTTATCTCAGACTGCTTTATTTCTTTATTATTTCTACAAGCTCTCCAGTGGCAGAAGCAGGTATCCGTGCCGAGGGTGCAGAGCAGTCAGCTGCAGCTCTTTCTGCCAAGAGATGCTGCATTTAAGGGGGAAAAAAAAACCCAAAGTTTTTATTTAGTATTGTGGCTTGCTGTATGTTTCTCCTCCTAATCAAATTGTGGTGTTTTGTGGGAAGAAAATGGGTTTAATGACCAGAAGTACATCATCCTGGATGCCTGGGAAGGGCAGTTGTGAGTAGCTGCCTTCTCCAGGAGGTTCCTGAGAGTCCAGCTTCTGCTCCGTGGTGTGTCTCCTCCTCTCTGATGATGCTGCGGGCTGCTTGCTGGGAGCTGAAGCCACATGTTTTGAGTGCAAGAGGTTGCTTTCTGCCTTTCCCTTTTGATACTGCCTGATGCTCGTGCCGGCTCCTCGGGAAGCCCTGGCTGCCTGCACTAGTTCAGATGCTGCTTCTCAGCTGAGCCATGTTTTCTGGCATCTTCTCTGAATTGCCTCCCAGCCCCCACCCCCTTAATTTAAATTTCTTTTTATCCGCAGTGTCTTACGGGAAATAACGGGAAATAAAAATGGCCCTTACAGAAATAACATCTTTTGATGGATGCATTTCATTTCCAGCCTTCCCCTCTGTGTTTTGACTGCAGCACATCTGCTACACGTGGATAGCCTTTAACTTTCACAGCTCACGGCTCGGCGCTCTGTTTCTTGATGCTTTTGCACATAATGCCTGGGCCAGACAGGGCTGCGTTTGGAGTGATCCGATCAAACAATAAATGGGAGCATCCTGGTTGCAGTCTTCACCTCCTCTTATCATCTAAATGGGTTGCTCGGGTGCCTCACGTCTTGTTCTCAATCGAGTGAGTGTAAACTTAGACCCAGACCGCCTCTGGTGCGTGTGTGGCTTGTCAGAATTCCCCAGCTTTCTAGCAGATTATGCTGGGTTAGTATTAAATGTCGATTTTGCAAAGGCTGCTGTCAGCTCAGTCGTTGAAAAGCAAAGAACAGATTAAAAACAAACAGCCACAAGAAATACCAGCTGCTGGTGCAGCATCTTTGGAGAGCTGTACTTTGCAGTCAAACACGACCAGTTTTCAATCACTACCACCCCGACTGAGAGAGAGGGGCAACTGCAAATCTCTCGCGCGTTGCATTTTTGGAGGGGTCCTGTTGGTACAGCCTCCAGCTGCAGAGCTCCTCTGGTGGTTCTGTTCTGGTTGCAGTCACCTTGCCTATCTCATGGTAAACACTGTCATGAAGTGAAGCTTTTATTAAGGATGCAGCACCATCTCTGACCAGAGAAAGGAGTCCGGGTAAATCTGCCTGTTCTTCACATTTGCTTTGACTTCTCTAGAGCATCATAAAGCATCAAATCCTTCACATTTATAAATATTTATGTGAGCGTGTATGCATCTCTTATAAAGAAGACTTCTTTATTAGGTCTTAACAAGGCTTCTGCTGGATGTTTGGAAACTTTAAGAAATTCCTTTTCAGTGGATAGAAGCCTCTCATGGCTCCCTCTGA
>NW_010103628.1:16123-29406 GCF_000699245.1 Pterocles gutturalis | reverse complement strand
GTTTTGCTAGGCGACTTGCCTTGGCTGGTTTTGAGAGAACAGAGTGACTTTTTTATTTTCCTTGATTAGTTTTTAAATGTACTCTCTGCCCATAAATGAAACTTGAAACCTTTGGTAAATGCATTCTAAGTTGTAGACAGCGAGGACAATATTTTCTGGTTTTCATGAAGTTTTGCTTTTAAGCCCAAATATTTGATGATTTTTAATTTTTTTCCACTTCTGACATCACTTGCATTTCCCTGATGACAGCATCTAGAGAGGCTGGGGGCTGGAGAAGCTACGGGAGATGCTCGGATCCCAACCCTGCTCCGTTTTGTGAGTTCACGTGCTGGCTGATGAAACCTGTGAACGACGAGGATTTCCTGGGCGAGCGGGAGCCCTCCTGCCAGCCCGTGCTGTGCTTCGCTTCCTGGGAGCACAGTGGAGCCCACGTAAATGGGGTGTGAGGGGCCTGAAAAGGGCTGAACACCGATTTGTTGACGCAGTATATCACGTAGGAGGAGAAATGAGTTATCTTGTGTGGGTTCACGCTGCCCTGGTGTGGTAGAGCTGAGGCTCGAGGGTCCTTTTCTGTGTCGGATGGTAAATGCGCAGAGCGGTTGGGGAGCGTTTTGTCCCTGTCCTGTGGGGTGGCAGCGACAGACAAGCCAGTTGTGGCTGTGAATAGAGAGGTCTATGAAAAAAACAGATGTTAAACCAGAGATGAGAATTGCTGAATGCTACAACCGAAGCATTCGCTTCTGAGGTTCCGGAGGAGCTCGAGTGTTGGGATGGGTTTGACCCAAAGCCATGTACAGATGAGAAGAGGAACTGAAGGCAGCAGGTCAAGCGTGCCTGAAATGCACTGCAAAACCCCGGCACGAGCTGGAGGCAGGGCGGAAAGCTGGGGTTTCATCCCAGGGTTCCCATTCCAGAGCCAGTTGTCACGTTTCTGAATACACCCTCGCTAAGCTGCACCAAATCGGATAAGAATCATTGCAGTTAGCTTGTTAAGTGTTGGAACTTCCCGCAGCGGAGCTCCTGTTCCCTTTAAACCCGAGTGCTGTCTCTCGTGGCTGTATAACCCCCGAAGCTGGAGTTAAATCAGTTTTTGCAAGGCCATCTGTCCCCTTGTTTGAGATGAATGCAACCGAGTGCTGTGCACTGAGTAGCCAGTGGAAGATTTTTTTCATTTTCTGCCTAGACAAGTTGATTTTATAAAGCTCTTTTTTTTTTTTTTTTTTTTTTTTTGGTAGGGGGGGTGGCTGGCAGGGCATGGAGAGAGGTAGGTTTTGCTGGTGATGCTCTTGTCCACCTAAAGCATCATTTCTCCTGGAGATCCACAGTTCCTCGCCTCTGCTACCTTTCCTTGGCACAGGCGGTTGGTGTTGATTCCACATTTGGTACGTGTACAGCAGCAGACACTTAAATCTGGGAACGAAAGCAGCTTGTGGTAATTATCACAAAATTAAAGATAATCTCTTGCTCTGGAATTGTGACAAAGTGCAGAAGAGAGATTAGTGCAGTAGGACAGCGATCTCCCTGCCCTGGCGCCCTCTTGGCTGCCTTGATCCCAGCGATTTCCAGTGGCCGACAGCAGCAGCGTTTGTCCCTTGGCGTTCCTCAGTGGTCTTGAGTTGCTGCTCCAGCTTGTGCCCTGCAGGTTCGTTAGCCAAATGCTCACTCGGTGCTGTATCTCCTTCTCCCTGGGCCATTGAACAATCATAAAATTGTGCTGTCTTAGGTCAAAAACTAATTTTTTGGCACAAGGGGCATGGGTTAGTGGGTTGGGTGGTGTTGGGTTGATGGTTGGACTTGATGATCCTTGAGGTCTTTGCCAACCTTAATGAATCTATGATTCTATGAAAAACTGACGCAGAGTTTGAGCTAGCGGTGGTCCTCTGAGCCGCGTGCTGGTGCCGTCCCAAAGAGGTTTTGTGTCACTCATCGTGTGCCTGGGCCAGGGGATGTGTGACCCAGGTGGGCGATGGAGGGGAGCGGCTCTGTGCTGCGAATGGGTTCCCGTCCTCTTTGGGATGGCATGTGCACTGCCGCTCACGTGGAGGGAGCAGGATTTCAGACCTTTGCTGCAGCCCTGTGATTCTGTTCCTGATGCGAGACTTAGGCACTAGAGAGCACAATTTAGAACAAAACAAGAAGCGAATCTTCCCGTGCTGCTCTGGCTTTGCCGATGCCAGCCACGCTGTCGGGCTGGGCGGTTCACTGCAGACAGGTCAGTGCCACATTGACAAGCCCCATTTTGCACCAGGGGATCTCCAGTCTGCTGAGACCCAAACGGTAAAATAACCTCAGCACTTCTGATCAGGAACAATTTCATCTCCCCTATGACCACGAAGGGGTTTTTGTTGGGTTTGTTGGGGTTTTTTGCTTCCCAGTGTCTGAAATATTTCCTGAAGTATAACTGAATCACACGCGCTCAGTGCCATTGTCACCTGCAGAGCAGCGCACTCCTGTTACGCCCCGCTTGTTGCTCAGGCTCCTTTTGAAACAAGTCCTGAAGCATCACTGCTTGTATTTGAGGAGGCTGAGCAGTTACCCCACCGTAGTTCCTTCGTGGCCAAATGGGGGAGATGCTGAAGCAGCAGTGTGTTGGGCCGGATCCTCCGGGGCTTTTCCTGTTCTCCAGCCAAGAGGGCTGGACATCTCCCACTCCTCATGGAGAGGGACACCCTCCACCCCCCCAGCTTGAGGGTAGGCACCCCCCTGAGCTGAAGGATTTGTGCACCAGCAGGTGATTGCGTAGTCCACCCCTTGCCCTCAAGCCAGGAAAAGTTGAGGGCTTGGAAGAGCCTTTCTCTGGAGGCAAAACTCTCACGCTCTGCTTGATGGTCTCTTGTGAAATTAAGCCCTTTCTAAAGGACTGTGGGTTGCTTAACGCCCTGTGATTGTACAAATGCTTCAGATGGGAGCAGGGAGCAGCACACTCGTACCTGGACACAGTGGCCTTAAATCTGTCACTTGGGTTTGTGTTCTTTGCAAGTGGGCTTCTGTTGTAGTTACACAGAACAGCCGCTCGCTCACCCTCCCTCCTCCTGGGGATGGGGAGAGAATTAACGGGGGGAAGGGAAAAGAGACGCGCGGAGTGAGATGAGAACAATTTAATAACTAAACTACAAGAATAGTGTAAATCGTAATAATGATTATATTAATAGTAATATATACAAATATACAAACAAGTGACACACAGTGACACTGCTCACCACCCCATGGCCAAGGCTCAGCCTGTCGCCAGCCAACGATCCCAGAGCAGGGAGAGTCCTGAAACCACAATCCTGGGATGGAGATAAGAGCCCGAGTGTCCGAGAGACCGAGACAACCCTGAGAGAGGGGTGACCCAGAGGGAGACAACCTGGAGCAAGAGAGAGAACTCCCAGGCAGAGCCTCCCCTCTCCCCTGGCCGTGCCGGGCATGGGATGGAACAGACCATCGGCCAGTTTGGTCTCAGCCCTAACCCTGAGGGGGAATCCTGGGCTGGTCACTGGGGCTGTGCTCCCTTCCAGCTTCTCCTGCCCCTGCAGACACGGGCACAGCAGAGAAGCTGGGAAGTCCTTGAGTGTCCTGGCAGCAGCTGTAACCATCAGCGTGTGATCAGCTTCTGCTCAGCACAAACCCAAACCAGCCTCACCCTGCTGCTGGGAAGAGAGTTCCCTCTGTCCCAGCTGGAACCAGGAAAACTCTGCATGCAGACGTGGTTTTGGGGGCTGGGGGCTGCCATGGCAGGGGAGGTTGTGCTGCTGGGATGGGGTTGGGAGCTCTTCTTAAGCCGCTCTTGATCCTTGTTCGTGGTGGCTCTGCGGAGTCGGCTGGGCTGGAGCTCGTGGTCCCCCACGCGAGGCTCTCGCATGCGAACACCTCGTGAGGACTGCAGCAGAGGAGCCTGTTCGCGCTGTTGCCTAAAAATAAGGAGCTCCTTGCAAACTTGGACTCGTGCTAGGGCATGGAAAGGTGGCCTCATCCTAGTGGAGGGCTTGGGCCCGTGTTTCCAACTCTGATTAGATATCTGAAAGCTTCAGGCAACATCCTGATGTCTCCCTGTTCACTGTAATGGAGTAACGGTGCCTTCTCCCAAAGGCAATGGTAGAGATAAATGATGCATTTGGTTTTTGTGGTATATTTGGACATCAGAGTCTATAAATAGACTCAGTTATCAATATAGCTTGTCAAGTGCCTTGTGAGTGGCTGGAAAGCAGCTTCGTAAGGGTCTCTCTGGGCTTTTATATGTAACTGGCTCTTCGGTGTAGTGTGGACCTATTACTTACGGTGCAGCAGGGATTTACGGGAACTCCTTCTACTGATGCCTCTAGGAGACATTATTGCTAGGAAAAATTGTTCATCTTTGTGCTTCTGAATATGAAATTGTTTGGGTGACTCCTGTAACTTCAGACTCCTGCACTAGTGAAACTGGAAACTGAACAAAACCAGCTGCTATAAAGGCTTTCCAGCTTGCTTGAAAGAGCAAAGCACGGGGCTGTTTTCTCAGTGTGGTTTTTTTTTTTTGCTGGGTTGGTTTTTTTTTTTTCTGATGTCCCCACTTTTACTGATGCTCTTCCCTTCTCTCCCCAGGTCTGGCGCTGAAGAAGGCAGCTATCACTGAGGTGAGAGGTGGAAACCTGGCCTTGAAAATCCCCTGTTGAGAAATGAGAACACAGAGCTCTAGAAAACGCTTCTGCCTGACTTCTTTGAGCAAAGCTGGATTCGGAAATACATTTAAGATTACTGAAAAAGTGATATCTGTTATTTGGGAGAAAGAAAACCAGTGGCAGGTCTCTCTAGTCCCTGTGTTGGTATGACCACAGCCACAGAGGGAATGGGAGGGGATCCTGCCCACCCCGTGGCCAGCTTCAGCTGCGTGCCCCACGACATCTGGAAGTGGCTGAGGGCACCTCTTCCACACCAGAACCTGACGATGATAAGTGGAGAATCTGTGTATTGGGCACCTCCAGCGCTCGGTGTTGGGTCTCACGCGCTCCTGGGAGTCCGTCAAGGAGGCTGTAGTTTGTGAAGCTATAAAACAGGGGAACATCTCGAGGGACTGACCTTTTCTCACACATAATCCAGGTCTCAGGTTGCTGAATCACTGTTACCTTCTGGAGGAAAACTCTTCACAGTTGGCAGCGGGGAATCTAGTAGGAGGATCTGTGCCTGAAAGCTGTTCCCTGAAGCCCACGCTCTTAGTTTAGGGCACTGTGTTCAAATTATTTTTGTTTGATCGAATTTTTCTGACATACCCCTTTACATTACTCACCTGGGATGATGAGCATTCGTATGTGTGAATAGCAAAATCTTCCCATAAAACTGCCAGGAATGTGAAACTTGGTTCTTTTTTTGCCTCCCCAGAAATACACATAGCAGGAAGCTCAGCTTCTGGGAAAGTTGGTTGCTTTGTTTGGTGCACAAACAGCCCCATTTTTTCTTACTCTGGAAACACAGTCACAGGTAGAGCAAGGGACTGTGGAAGGAACTTTTGTTGCTGCTTTTCATATGATGGTAATCTCTTAACCAATACCCGTGTCTGTTAATTGCTTTGCGAGGATGACGATGAGCCACGTGGCGAGGCAGGACGACACCGCTTGAGCTGGTGTGTAATAGGATCCAGGTTGTGGGGTGGAAGCTGCAAGGGAAGGATAAGCTGTCCTGCCAATGGTGACTGCTTGGAGAAGAAGTACTCGGGAGGAAGCCTGGTTGTGCTAAATGTTTAAAACCAAGTAGGAAATAAGATTTTTTTGAAGGAGAAATCGGAGTGCCCCTTCGTACCAGCAGTACAAGCAGTTTGACCAGAAATAGCTGCAAGCTCTTGATTAAAAGCTAAAACACAAAGAACTTGGGTAGTCTGAACAAAATTATCTATTGTCTGCTGTAGGACTGGGTTCTGAGAGCTGGCTCTGTGCGGCACTCGAGAGAGACAGCGATAGAATATTGTTACTGGGGAAATGACCTTGGATCTCCCTGCACACTGCTTGGAGGAACACCCAGAGCCTGGCTGTTCTTTCCTGTAACAAACCCCGATGCCACGGTAGCTTTAGCTGTCGGCCGGGCTCTGCACTGTGCTGGGGTGGCCGGAGAGCTGCGGGGTCGGGGACGTGTTGCCCTCTGGCAGTGAATAGAAGCCCTACGCTTGGGCATGTGAAGCTTCAGCAGACACGGCCGCATTGGTAAAGGGCACAGCCACAGTCTGCTCCCTCCGGGGTTGGCAAGAAAGGGCCCAGGCAGCCTCCGAGGGAGAAGAGGAGGAAAGCAGGACGGGGGCAGGTTTGTTGTCCCTCTGGAGCGCTGGCAGTGCTGTAGGGTCGCTGTAAACTCTGTGCAAAACTTTGGGAAGAGCTGTTCTTGCAGGTCATCCCGTGTGGGCTTGTTCTTTGAATTGTAAACAAGTGAGATTTCGCTTAAATGGATTATCTCCTCGTGGAGGCGGGAGTGGGGCTGTGTTGTCCCTGGTATCTCTCCGTTATTTCTCCGGTGAAGCGTGAGGCACTGGGGTGACACCTGAGGGCATGGGATTTTTAAGAATAAACTTCTCTCACTCTTTGATTTCATACATCACTGTTGTACATCAGTGAGAAACTGCTCAAGCAATGGGGGAATGTTGGCAGCTGGGAACCAAGGAAATCCTTCTGGAGCTCAGCATCTTTGCTGAGGGCTCTGTCCAGTGAGGCTGTCAGATGGAGTGGCTGGGTCTTCTCGTCTTGAGGGATGAATGCATGATTCAAACAGCCTTGTTTAAAGCTTGCCAGTGCCAGTGACACCTGGTGTCGCTCTGCAGGCTCCTCTCCAGCGGTAGAGCACGATCCCTCTGTCCTTCACAGCTGGGGCAGGGGGTTGTGCTGTGCTGCTCTGCTGCTCGGCCGCCGGGTCAGCTCCTGCTCCAGGCTCCAGCCGTGCTCTCTCGTTGCAGGGACCATCGCTACCAGGACAGCCTGGCCAAGGAAAGAAGATAGGTCATCGAGGCGTTGATGCTTCTGGTGAAACCACCTACAAAAAGGTTTGGTTTTGTGGCGTGGGGACTGGCAGCTATGTGTGAGAAGAGAAGCTGGGGCCCAATAGCTACTGATCTGATTTAGATTTTATGTAGCACCCTTGTACCTTGCAAGCGGCACATCTGGAAACCTTGATCCATCTCTTCAGCAAGCTGCTTGAACTTGTTTCGCAGTATGTAGTGCCTGAGACAACCCTGCAGAAGTCATAGGCGTGACTCTATTGTAATAACAGGGGACATTATCGAGATAATCTGCTGTGAAGTGCTCACTGACTGCTCTCTTCTCTCTGCCAGACCACCTCATCCACTCTGAAGGGGGCCATCCAGCTAGGGATTGGATATACTGTCGGCAATCTGAGCTCCAAGCCAGAGAGAGATGTCCTGATGCAGGACTTCTATGTGGTGGAGAGCATTTTTTTCCCAAGGTAAAGGAGAGAGGGGAAATACAATGAATGGTTATTTCTTTTCCTCTCACTCATTTTTCAAGAGAGCTTCCATCTGTCTTTAGATCAGAGTCGAATGCTCTGAATGTTTTAAATACGCATCATTACCTACAAACAGAACAGTGGGGAGTGTTAGGTTCTGCAGTGCACTGGCTTGCGAGCAGGTAGTACTACATGCTTGACTTGGGTAGCCTTCCTGTGTGCTTTTCTTTCTACCTGCCTGTCTAGAATTTCTTCCATGCAATTATACCACATTTGAGATGGAAGAAACTAATTCTGGGAGCTCTTCAACTCTATGAATGAACAAAGCTCATAAAAGCGATGTTCTCTGTGTAAATATATTCTGCTTGGCAAGTGGTTGTTCCTTGCACTCTTTGGCAATAGATTCTGGCAGATAATTTAAAACCTATTTTCCTGTTGTCCTGCTGCAGAAGAAAGACATTGTTGTTGTTCTTGTTCCTAAGATGTCTTTTTGCAAGGCTCAATTCATCTTAAATATACAGTAACCGTGATGTGACTGTACATATCTGGTGAGTGTGACACAGAGACCCTGCTCACGTGATGTCTGTTCTGTGCAGCGAAGGCAGTAATCTCACCCCGGCTCACCATTATGCTGACTTCAGGTTCAAGACCTATGCACCTGTAGCTTTTCGGTACTTCCGAGAACTCTTTGGGATTCGTCCGGATGATTATTTGGTATGGATGTATTTTTGTATTTCTCTGTCTTTCCTCTTTTATTTGAAATGGTCTAGAGTAACACAAGAAATTTGCCCCTGAGTTAAGGCTGTCAGCAATTCTTGCCTAAAAGGGACAGAAAAGAGTTGAGGAACTGTTCTGATCCCAGCAAGGAGTGAGAACAGGCGGTGGATTTAGGGACTCTGTTTAGTTTTGGAGGAGATCCAGTGATGGTCCCAGCAAGACCAGCACCGCTCAGCCCAAGTCTTCGTTTGCTAAGAGGCAGCTGCTGGCTTACCCTGGAAGGAAAGGAAACGATCAGCATCCAGCGTGTGCTGTGTAAGCTGTGCGGTGGGGTTCCCTCTCTGTTTTTTGTGGTGACAATATCTTGCTGTGTTTACAAGCAGAACGAGTTGTGTTTTGCTGGGTGCAACCCTGTAATGTCCCCTGGGGCTCTGAGGACAAAGATGGGAATTCTTCCTTGTGTACTCACTCAAGAACTATGTGAGTGGAGTTATTTTAATCATCTTACAAAGACAGACTAAAATACAGCTTGTTCTTGTGCTCAGAAAGCTCCTCAGAGCTGGAAAGGCTGTGTTTTTGAAATACCTAGTAGTACAAGCTGTCAGGGCTTGGTGTACACTGTGGTTGACTTTGGTCCCTTGCGTGTATGTGACGTCCTGCTTTTTAGAAAAGGACGTTTGTTGAACCGGGGAAGGGAACACACCCAAATGAGTGCATGCCCTCCCCATTCTTGGATATCCATTTTTTTCCTGACTTCAGCTGTAGACAGTGGTAATCATAGCTGAACACCTACAAGCAGAAACAAATCCGTGCCGTTGCGCAGTTTGACAGTAGCAGCTCTCTCCATCTGTGCCATCCAAGCTAAGGCTGGCTAATTTGATGAGTGGTTCAAAACCTGGGTGAGGCAAAGAGCCTGCCTCGATTGCAAAGGTCACGGCTCTGATTTGTTGCTTCTGCTTCCCCTGATTCTCTTGCCTGCCACAGCAGCAAATGCCTTTAATTATGCATGAGATCATTAACTTGATAAAGTCTTGGATCATTAATCTGTGCAGTGCTGAAAGCTGTTTTCAGTACATAATGCTGAACATTTAATTTATCGCTCTGATTATGGCCCTGACATACCCTGCCTCCCTCTCCCCATCTTACCTCTTGCTGTGGCAGCTCTGACACGATGCTGCCCTGACCCCACTCAACCTGCTCTCTCGGGGGGCCGGTGCCCGGCTGCACGGTGCACGTGCGTGCTTGCACTTGCTCCTCTTTTTTTTTTTCCCTCCTCCTGCTAGGCATGTCCTCATTTGAGGGCCTGCTGTTTGCATCCTAATGTCTAGAAATATCCTTCGCATTCCGTTCCCGGTGCAGCACCCCTTGCTGTGCTTACACAGCACTGATCCCTCTCTTGTTTGGTCACCTGGGCTCATACTTTCCGTGTGTTTCTGGCAGGACTGAGGATGTGGCGGTAACAATCCTCTGTAACAGGGGAGCACAAGGCCAGAGGAGGCAGCTGAGAACAGCCAGTGCGTTCTGTTCCCTTCAGCACGGTGATACGCCGTGCCCTGAGCAGACTGTCACGTCTCTTAAAATCCCATCTTTCTGTCTGTGCTTGTGATAATGTGCTGAAAGAAGCCTAAATGCGATACAGGCACAGTGGGAAAAGAGAAGATGTCATTATGAAGCCCGGATGTTCCTGAAAGCAGATATTAGCTTGATTCTGAGTAGCTGGGATGCTCTGAACTGTAATCTTGGTCTCTAATTGTAAATTGTCCATCAGCTTTGCTCCTTACACCTAACCTATAATGAAAATAGTTCTCACTTAAGCTTTGCTACCCCTTCATCTCACGGCGAGACAGCATAGTGGGGGCAGCCCTCAATGGCATAGTACTCAATATGCGATGAGTGGGGGCTAAAAACATAATCTTTTTCTTCTTTTCCTCCCTAGTATTCATTATGTAATGAGCCTCTGATAGAGCTGTCCAACCCTGGTGCCAGCGGCTCCCTCTTCTATGTCACCAGCGACGATGAATTCATCATAAAAACTGTGATGCACAAGGAAGCTGAATTCCTACAGAAGCTCCTTCCTGGCTACTATATGGTGTGTATCCCCCAGCACCTTGAATCCCACCTGGGTTTGTCAGGGCAGCCTTTCTGTCCAGAGCATCACACAAGGTGTGTCCTCCACCTGGGTTTCTTGTGGCTTGCACGCCCCATGCCAGGGACAACGTTAACAGTGTGTCATGAAACCAGTCCCAGAAGCATAAATCCTGTGAGTTATTTGCAAACTCTGTGAGTAAATTTGTAGTACATAACTGTGCCGTAGCTTGTGGGCATGTTCTGGCCTGAAAACAGCTTCCCAGGTGTGTGTTGCTGGGTGTCCTTTTCCCAGCACCCGCTCATTCTTCTTCGCTTGGCACCGTGCGTCTGCCTCAGCCCGACTTTGCGGATGGCTGTTGATTGTCGTGACACAACCACCTTGGTTTTGTGGGGAAACCACCCTGGAAATCTCCCCTATCTGCTGTTTAATAGAGTTACTCTGAAGGCACTTGCTGCTTGTCTCTGGCAGTAAAAAAGCAAAAGGCTCCGGCGGTACCGGCCAGCCTGGCACATCCAGTCCCCTGCAGATGGTTATTGCTGCGCCTCGGGGCTAGCAAGGCAATATATTGAGACCCAGAGGTCTTGCGGGTGGTGAAAAGTAGCAAATCGGAACCAAACCTAACGGTCATCACCCACAAGACCTCTGGGGCCAGCTTTGTAGATGAGGGCACTGCAATTCAGTTAGAACCACCCGTGGATTTGTTTGCTGTGGAGATGCCGAGGAGAAAGTGATGGCAAGCAATGTTAGCGCTGCTTCGTCTGTGTGCGTGTGGCAGTGGATTTGATTTATGTGATCATACACTGTCTTGACGAAAATACTTGCCTCGCTTGATATTTACTGGGGATATTTACTTGTTAGGTGAGATGAGGAGGGTGTGAAATTTTAATACGGTCGTGCTTCTGCCGTCTGTCAGAGAATCTGTCAGGTCTGTCCGTTCTTTCATAGCATGCGGAGATGTTCTGCTTCCTTCCCAAATTTTCCCAAAGCTGAACAAGCAAATCATGCCTCTCATGTCATTCCTAATAATACTGATGCCTAAAAAAAGGACCTGATGGCAGAGCAGGATATCCATCTTCTCTGCCCAACTGTGTTTTATAAAGCCACTCTGCAAAAGGAGGAGAAAATTGACATTGTTTTGTTTAAAAAAACACTGCGTCCCTGGTTTATTCTGGGCCAGGGAATGGCTCTTGATTTCTGACACTTCAGAAGAGATGAAGATAGCTGTTATTTTTAAACTTGAAGTTCCCACTTACTGTGTTTATTTCTCTTCCAGTTTGGTTTCCCTTTTTTAGCTGCTGTTGATGGGGAAAGCGGGGAATTTCCGGACTTGGTTATTTGCCCAGGGAGTTCTGAACATCTCATTCCCTGTATTCAAGGCATAGTGGTATTTTCAGGTCCTAAAACCACGGAAATACAGGAGTTTGGCAAATATGTACAGTAAGCTCTCATGTAAAGTTCAGAAAATCTCTAGGTGATGAACCCCTAGTCTGACTGCTCCAAGATCTGTTAACATGCTTTGTGTTGAACACAGCAGGAGTCTTTCTGCCCCAAGGGCCTTTCCCCATGCTTTTTTTCCAACCCTGCTGCAGAATCTGAACCAGAACCCACGGACACTGCTGCCGAAGTTTTATGGACTGTACTGTGTGCAATCAGGGGGCAAAAACATCCGCGTGGTCGTGATGAACAACATTCTGCCTCGTGTGGTGAAAATGCACCTGAAATTTGACCTGAAAGGCTCGACCTATAAACGCCGGGCATCCAAGAAGGAAAAAGAGAAGTCCAGCCCTACGTACAAGGATCTAGACTTCATACAAGACATGCCCGAGGGCCTGATGCTGGATGCAGACACTTTCAGTGCTTTGGTGAAAACGTTGCAACGAGACTGTCTGGTAAGGAGGGGGCAGGTTGGGGAGCGGGTTAACGAGGTTGTGTGCCTCTTGAGCATGAGGAAGAGCAAATTATTGAGAACCTTGCTAATCTGCTAACCCTAAAGCAGGATAAATCCCTTCTATGCCCTTCTCCCTGAAAGCAAAGCAGTGGAGTTGGATCTCGTGACAGCCTCCGAGGACTAACCCTCTGTTCCTTTGCCTGGTGCATCAGATTGTGGCAACCTGCTCCGCTCATAGCTGGGCTCTTGGGACTAAACACGTTTTTCCTATACAGTGTGCAGCAGATACGTGGTACGACAGTGTTATTTGCAAGCCTTCGCCCCTTTGGGTTGAGTTTGGATGACCAAACTCTATGCAATCAAGTCCAGGGATGAGTGTTGGTTCAGAAATGTTGGAGCTCTGGCAAAGGAGTTGTTAGTGAGAACGTGGACAGGTTCCACGCTTTGGGATCTGTGCTGTATTGGAGCTGCTGGCCTAATATTTTGTCTTTGTTCTTTTGTCTTTGTTCTTAAACTCAATACTAACCCGTAGGTTTTGGAAAGTTTTAAAATCATGGACTACAGCCTCCTGCTTGGGGTTCATAACATAGACCAGCAAGAACGGGAGCGACAGTCAGAGGGAGCCCACAGCACGTCGGATGAGAAGCGTCCCGTAGGGCAGAAGGCACTTTACTCCACGGCCATGGAGTCCATCCAGGGTGGGGCTGCCCGGGGGGAGTCCATAGACACAGATGACACGTAGGTGAAACCCTGGTTCTCTTGTGCTGCTGGGAGGCCTGGAGGTGGAGGCTGGAGTGGTAAATCCCTAACAGAGGTCCAGATGTTAGAGAGAGCATCTCTCCTGGGGGCTGCGGTACCGCTGCCAGTAAAGCAGTGTGGTGTGAAAGGGGGAAGCTGGGGTGGGAAATGTTTCTGTAAGGCCCAGCCTCGCTGTGATCTCTTCTTAAGCCAGTCTGTAGGTTGTCAGGTCCTGTGACAGCCTCTAAACATCCACCCGTTATTCTGGGGAGGTGAAACTAGCTCAGCATCCACATACTTGGAGTGGAAGTGAGGCTCAGCCTGTCCCTAGGACGTTGGAGTTTGTTCTCCATCACTTCATCTTTGGAATCCCTGACAGTACCCTGAGGCCATCCCAGTGGGGGTAGCAAACAGCAGTGTAGCCAAGTGCTGGAGTAACTGGTGGAGCTGTGG
>NW_010103628.1:6881-16092 GCF_000699245.1 Pterocles gutturalis | reverse complement strand
GGGGGGGGGGGGGTGGGGATTGTCCAAAAGCCATCCTGCGCTGTGCCCAGTCTGTGGCTCTTGGGCTGCACAGTGGCTCTGCCGACCAAGCTTGCTAACAACCGCTGGACTTTGCTGTTTGTTGCCGTCTGAAACCAGCTGCTCCAGTTTTGATGGAGGATCAGTCACGATGGAGCCAGAATAATACTTTGGTGTTTCCATTCTTTCAAGCACTAATTGCAGTGTCCCGCCTGATACCTGCATGCTTCTGTGGTGTGCTGGTGCTAGTGGTTGCTGCACCTTGGCAGTCTGGGGGGGACTGGAAATACCCTCATCCCTAGAAGTTTGCTGCCCTAATAAGCAGACAGCTCACACTGACCTGATAAATAATCTGATCCCCAGAATAAAATGTCCTGCAGCGAAGAAGAAAATGATGTGGTGCTTTCTGGCCCAGTCAGAGCTGTTGCCGTGTGACACAGGTCCTGTCCTGGTGTTTGGTGACAAACCCTGGGACACCTCCTGTGAGGTGACTTCCCATGGCTGTGCACAAAGGGGCTTTGCAGGTTTTGGGTTGTGTGTGACCACACCAGAGCCTTCCTTTCAGTGCTGCCATCCGCCCTTTCGCAGGTCTTGGGGGCATTACAACTGCTTTTTTTGAGACTGCACTCGCTGAGGTTTTGTTTTATCTGCAGGATGGGAGGAATCCCAGCAGTGAACGGCAAAGGAGAGCGTCTCCTCCTGCATGTAGGAATAATAGATATCCTTCAATCCTACAGGTAGGTAACTTCGCAGTCATCTGTCCTCTAAGTGCGTTAACATCTATTTTAAGACTGAATGCAAGCAGGAAGATTTTCCTGTCCTGAAGAGTTTGATAATGAGTAGGCAGGCTGCCTAAAGCCAGCTGTTGATGTGTGTCGGGGCCTGTGGATTTTCATCGTGTCCTTAGAACAGCTGGTGACACGGAGCCATTTTTCTAATGAGTTACTCATAAAGACGTTTCCTGTCTCTGTGCCTGGGATGGGTGGCATGTCTGCAGGGATGGAAGGTGGTTTTTCTGCCCCTCTTCCAGCCCATCTCCTCCTTCCCTGTTCCCAGGCAGTCGTGACCTGACTGCAGAGACGCCGGTGTGCTGAGCCGACCTCTCTTGGCTGGAGGAAAGCTGCACTCCGGATGAAGGGGGAATCATTTGCAGCTCAGCGATCTCTCCTGTTGGAGTGTGAAAGGTGGTTTAGATATAGAGTGCGTTCCTGAATCTGTCTCTTTCTTTTTCTCTCCACTTCTCCCCTGGCATTAGGTTCATCAAGAAGCTGGAACATACCTGGAAGGCCCTTGTCCATGATGGGGTGAGTGCCTGCAGAGGCCTCAGCAGGATTACCTGCCTTGGCTTTGTTCGTGCTCGTTGCTGCCGATTACCTTGCTATTTATAGTGCCTGAACTGGCACAGTTGAAGCTGATTAAAGGAACAGTTCTTGCCTCTTATGCCTCCACAGCGGTGTAGTGCCACTTATTCCCAATTAGGTTTTCCTGCTCACTCCATCTCCTCCCATGTTGAGCTGTCGTGCTACCAGCTTTCCTCCTCTGCTCCCATCTGTCATTTTCTTCCTCCCCACGATACCATGAGCTGTATGCACAAGGCGCATGCATTCATGTACGTGTCGAGGAGCCCTGCGTTTGCTCTCTTTGGTGACTGGCTGTGTTTCCGCTTCAGTAAGCTATCTGTTAATAAATCTCTTTGAGCGTTTCCCTTCTGTCTTGTCTCCTGCAGCAGCCAGGTGCATATTTACAAAAGAGCAACCTTGGATGTGCGGCTATTTTTCAGCATTGCATATCCTAGCTTCCCTGAAATAAAAAGGCAATGTGTAGATGCCAAGTCATAGTCAAACATCAGAAGCTGCGACAGCCTCAGTTTTACTATTTTAAACAAAAAGTGCAAAACGTTTGAAATGTCTGGAGACCCTTGACTGAATTGTGGTGTCCATGTCATATGCAAAGGTACCCAGGTGTGCTCTGAATGTCAGACAGCAAAGCCAGAAGAAATTTCATGTATGTAATCAGGCCAATATCTGAAAAATCCAGCAAGTCTGCAAATGAATAAAATCACCAAAATCCATTATAAAATTACAGCGAGAATATAATCAAGTGCAATCAAATCAAAGGCAATGCTTCAGGCTTATTTATAGCATTAATCAGATCGTTTCAGTTAAGCCTTTCCATTTTAAAGCTCTCTCAGTGCTAAACGTTGGAATAAAAGTGACTGCATTGGTTGTTATAGAAATTCTGCCCTTGAGGGATAATTTTAAAATTAAACAATTGCTTCTTGCTTTTGTAGGACACGGTGTCAGTACACAGACCCAGCTTTTATGCAGAGAGATTCTTCAAATTCATGACCAACACAGTGTTTCGAAAGAATTCCTGTAAGTACCTAGAGCAGGAGCTGCTGCCCTTGTGATGTGGGCGAGGCAGAGCCTTATCTCCCTCTTGCTGCCTCAATCCACACGGAGGGTTTCGGGGCTGGAGCCCGAGCAGGCTTTTCCACTGTGATACAGAGCAAAGCGGGAGAACCGCAGAGCCCTCAGGTTGACGTGGCTGGCTGTGGTCTGCTCAGACTCCCACCCAGGAGCTGCCCTCTGGAGGTGGCAATTGCAGGGCACGTGTGTGCGTGTCTGAGGGCAGAGGCCGCTCCCTGGAAGGCAGAAGTGCCTTTGGTGTGACAGTTGGTGGTCATTTCATCTTCTTTCACTCTTCTCCCCCAGCTCTGAAGTCGTCCCCCTCAAAGAAAGGGCGCAGTGCCTTGCTAGCTGTCAAGACGGCTGGTCCCACGGCTGCTTTCTCAGCTAGCCAGCTTCCCTCTGAAAAGGACGAAACGCAGTATGATCTTCGTGCGGCCAGGAGTTACCCCACCCTTGACGATGAAGGTAATGGTCTCGTTTGATAGCTGTGTGATGACCCTCTTTTTTTCTAGCAGTTCCTCAGGATCCTCCCCTGTTCTCGTTGAGTTCCCCACTGTGCACCAACCACCTCTCTTCCTGGGTGGGCAGCTCTTCACTGCATGTCTTGCTGTGCTTTGCAGGTGCTAAACTTAACCAGGACAGGGGGGAAGGTAAGAGTGTATTGTGTTGTCCCAGCAGTAGCAGTTAGTTGATTGGGGAAGCAATGCCTCTGCATGGAAGAAGACTGAATCCCGTCTTTGCAGCACTGTATGGCTCTGCGGTAAAATGGTTGTTTGCATGTTGTCCCAGCAGTAGCAGTTAGTTGATTGGGGAAGCAACGCCTCTGTATGGAAGAAGACCGAATCCCGTCTTTGCAGCACTGTATGGTTCTGTGGTAAAATGGTTGTTTGCGTTGCTGCCGCGAGGCAGCCGCTGCCAACTGGCACCAGCAGTCATAGCCAGAAGTGATCAGAAAGTTAAGTTTTCCACCCTAAAAAAAAAAAAAAAAACAGTAGCAGTTAGTTGATTGGGGAAGCAACGCCTCTGTATGGAAGAAGACCGAATCCCGTCTTTGCAGCACTGTATGGTTCTGTGGTAAAATGGTTGTTTGCGTTGCTGCCGCGAGGCAGCCGCTGCCAACTGGCACCAGCAGTCATAGCCAGAAGTGATCAGAAAGTTAAGTTTTCCACCCTAAAAAAAAAAAAAAAAAGTGGTGTGGGAGGAGACACTTGGAACGGCAGGACTGTAATGTTTGGACAGTTATAAAGGGCAAGATCTTACCATTGAAAAAAAGAGAAATGGCCTGGTTCTGTGCTGCCTTTGCATCTCCTCTGTCTGGGCTGGGTTTACAGCTGAGTGGTGAGGGACAGTCCCTCGAGCGCACAGGTGTTAGATTTCTACTCGTGCAAAGCACTGAACATTCAATTCATCTCTTAATTCACTTGGATATTTATCTCTGGTGATCCAAGCCTTTAATCCAGCTTTGGTTACTACTGAGATGTCTTCATGGGCATTATACATTTCCCGTAGCGTCTGTCTGCCGTGCTGGGAATGGTGCTTACTGGCCCTCTCTGGAGGATTCCTTGGGAGAAGCTGTGGCATTCGTGAACCCAGATAAACTTCTTGCCTGTTGGTGGTTTGAAGTGACCAGTCCCAGTGCGGGTTGATGGTAGAACAGCCTCACCTAGGGCTGTAGGGAAGGTGTTGGTGTTTGACCCACTCGTGTTTTTCTTCCTGCATCTCTCCTGCCCTCCCCTCTGGGCCAGCAGGCAGGCCAGACCTGCTACCCTGCACACCTCCTTCCTTTGAAGAAGCTACCACGGCCTCCATTGCCACGACGCTATCTTCAACATCTCTCTCTGTTCCCGAGCGATCCCCTTCGGAGACCTCTGAGCAGCCCAGGTACAGGTGAGGACAGCACTCGTCCCCTGCTCCCCCTGGAGTCGAGCGGCTGCCGTTCCTCTTCGTGGTGCAGATCTTGGCAGGCTGCTCTATGCTCTGGAATGCTAATGACCGATTTTAATTAAATCTCTCCTGGGAGCAAGCAGACACAGCTTTGATGGGATTAATTATTGCTGGGAGAAGTGTCAGCTGTTAAGTAGAACATCTCCTTCATGGCGTGGGGAGTTAGATTTGGGGGCAGTGTAGGATTTCTGTCTTAAATTCCTCCTCTAACTCTACTATTCTGGTTTCTCTCCGCAGGAGGCGCACACACTCCTCGGGGCAGGATGGCAGGTGAGAAAAGTGTCTCATCTCTTGTGCTGCTGCACTGAGACCTCACGTTTGGCCTTGTGCAACGGTCTCATGGACGGCTGAATGTGAATCTCAGCAGCCACAAGATTTTGGCGTGGTCCTCTGCAGGACGATGGGCTTCTTCTTGTAATCAAATGATCCCCATTTCTTACACTGAATTTTCCCCACAAGCAGATCTCTCGATGCTTTGCAGGGAATCTTAAATATTTCGTTTGTTATTTGATGAGAAAGGGGACAACAGAGTTGTCCAAATTGACCCACCCAACCAGCACCAGAATCACGGAAGGTTGTTTATGTCCCCCTGTGGGGAAGTGAGCCCTAACAGCAGGAACGTCCTCCCCTGTGCATATGCCTGCCGCCTGGTGCAGTGGGTGTGAATATGGGAAAGGGCTTTGACTTTGTGAGACACTGAGCACCCTTAGTCCCTAGAGAAGTAGCTTCCAGTGTTTTCAGAAACTCGGGTACTTTGCGGGGTTTTTTTCACTCCTGTTGTGGCTTATAGCCAAGGGCAAGGAAGGACAAAAATCCCCTACTGCATAGGGACGTCAGGATTTAGAGGCTCATATCATATAATTCTCTTGCATATTTTTGCACCAGTAAAGATGACCCTGTTGCCTATGCCAGCAGGATCTGCATGAGGACCCTGCGTTTGCTGCTGACTTTGTCCTGACTTTCCAGGACATCTTGAAAGTGTTGTAGGCACAGACATTGAAATGCACGTCAGAGACTCTGTCTCTGCTGTAGCCAGAGGAGCTGCTGGACAGGCTGACATCCTCTCTCCCTGCAGTTGGTGTTTAGTGCTTCAGAGGAAGGCAAGGACTTTGGAAGATGAGGGTTTGCACCATCTTACAGACATCTCCCCTCATTCCTAGCTTTAGTGATTTGCTGAGCTTCAGACAACATACACCATAAAAAAACCTCTTTCCATGGTATTTCTTAATGAAAATACCTGTGGATGCTGCATGTCACTGAGTCTTGGCAAATTCGTGTCACTGGAGGGCGAGGACCTACTTGCTGTTGATTTGCAGCACCTGTTGAAATGTCAGGGACTGGCAGAGCACCTCACCACCTGCAGAATGTGTTGTCTGAAATTGCTGAGAATTGGAGGCTTGAACTCGGGCAGCAGTGGTGGGACCTGTTTGGCAAAACGCGGTGACTTCACCCACCTTACCCTGGACTCCTCTGGCACCCAACGGAGGGAGTTGCTGTAGGATGTGACTGCTCATCCAGAAATAGGTTGTGTGAGTCGTGTCCTAGAAGGGACTGTCCCTGGGCCATACAGGGAGCTTAGCGACTTGGTCAAGAGTAGATCTGTCTGTCAGAGACTTGCCACAGCTACAGCCGCCCCACACAAGTGTGGTCTTTGCTGTTTTTTGCCTTGTTTCTCCATTTCTGGTGCCGGTGTCCAGCATGCCCTTTGCGGGGAGCAGGAAGCTGTGTGTTTGTAGAGCTCTCTGTGATCCCCTGGTGAAAGCCAGTGCAAGAACAACCTTATTAAAGCACGAATATACATTCCTGAGCTGAAATGAAAAAGACCTTACCCAATTTGCTCAAGAATGTGTCACACTTCTGATTATTCTAATCAGCTGGGGAATTCCCTCCGGGTTTCTGAGATCCACCCCTGCAAGGAGGAGAGGAGCCGGTTCCAGCAGCGAGCTGGACAGCAGTGCCGCCTGCCGGCTCCCCGCCCGTGCCGGCTCCGGCTCTGGCTCCCAGCCGGGGACAGCGCGGAGCAGGACATCACTGCCAGTGACCCGGAGCTCGTCCCTTCCCTGAGGCTGTGCCCTCGGCTTGGCAGGTGCCTGCTCCTCCTTCCCACAAGGACTATGGAGCCAGCCCCACTCGCACAAGCAATTACTTTAATAGCATGAGGTATTAAATTGAAGACTGTCACAAACAGCTCCTAAGCGTGCAGATAAATCTCATGTTAACCCTGGAGCGCCTGAGCGGCTTTGGTGCGCTGGGAGTCTCGGAAGAGGTTGGAGGCTTTGGCCCTTTGCCCCTTGTGCAGCTGATGGATAATGCCAGGCTAGCTCTGGACAGAGGTTTTCCCTGGAGGCCAATTCTCCTCTTTCCTCCTGGACTCCATGGGACACTGCCCATCTTTTCTGCAGCACTGGCTGATTGATCGCTTTCCTCTTGTCCTCTTTTCCCACCTTGTTAGTCTTGAGCATTGCAGCCTGGCAGGACTGACTCTCTTGCCTGGGAGTTTTGGTTTTCCAAATGCTCGGTCTTGGGAGGTCTGATGGCTCCCTCTGAGCCGAAACCAAGAGCTCGGGCTGTGCTGGGAGGTCGGTGCTGCCAGTGTCAGGGCAGACCAGCACAGATCGGCCAGGCTGACCCAGGACTGACTCAGGCTGACCTAAAATTGCCGACTGTGTCTGACTAGTGCCTCACTGAGCCTCTGGGCCTGTCTCTCTCCTGTTTCCAGGTCACACGAGGAGGTGCGGGTCGAGGAGGAGCTTCAGCAGATCAGTGTCGAGCTGGAGCCCAAGTGTGATGTTGAGATCATAGCTCCTGAAGATGACAAAGAGTGAGTGTTTGGGAGCATTGGGCAGCTTTGCAGAGCCCCACCCTGTGTCATTTGCTCTGTGGCAACTTGTGCTGGAGACCGGCTTTGCAGAGCCCCAGCTTTCCTGGAGAGATGGGTGCTCCCCCAGACAGTTCGGTGAAGCTGAACGCTGTTCTTTCTGATCTTTCTGGGTGTGACAGTGGAGCATCCTCAGCTCCTCTGTAATAAATCACACAGTCTTGCTTGCTCCTTTTCCGATCACAGTGACTAGACTGTCGTTTCTTCTCCTCTCCAGAGAGGTGGCTTCAGCCTGTGCCATTGTCACATCCACAGCTACGATAGAGGTGGAGACCGCCAGCCAGGCCTCCGAACCAGCCAGCCAGGCCTCGGATGAAGATGACGTGCCAGTCACAGACATCTACTTTGTAAGATACCCTCTCTGCCTTGCCCGTTGGGGGTGTGATGGGAAAGGTTGGGTGAGGCTGTGGCAGGCTTGATTTTGGGCGGTGGGGCGCAGGGCAGGGTCTGCCCCATGCTGTCCTTGTGCTGAGCACCTCAAGATCTTCACGCTGGATGTTAAGATCTGGGTTTTGAATGCAGGGAAACGGGACTAACTCTTGGAGAACTCAAAACAGCATCTAGAGGGGCTCAAATGGGTGGCGCTGCTGCCGCGGATGTAGCCGTAGGCGTGGTGCTCTCTTTCTGAGCACAAGCACTGAAGGGCTTATCTAGGCCGGCGCGTTCGCTCCCTGGACGAGCCAAGGTGAGTGTAGGTGCAGCTGAGAGGTTCTTCCTTCCTCAGCCAGAGAGCCCGGCTGCTCTCCTGAACACAAACATGCTGCAGGGGCCTGGAGCCAGAAGGGAGGCGGTTGCAGTGGGGCTGACCTGGGGTTCTGGTGAACTCTGGCTTTTCCTTTCCCTGCAGGCAGCTGCCTGAGGTGAGGCAGTGGAGCTCTAGTGCCGAGACAGGGAGTAAGTGAGGTGGTTGCTGGTTGGCAGCAGAGTGCCATGGAGCCTGGTGCTGTGTTCTTCCGTCAGCTCTCACAATGAGCAGTTTCTGCAGAGCCGAGAAGAGGTTTCAGCAACATGTACCTGCCCCGTGGATTCCCAGAGCAGAGCTGAGGCTCTGACCTGCGAGAGCTCTCCCCCGTGCCTGGGCACTGGAACCTTCTCTTTAAGAGAAATCCCAGCTCCTCCCTGCTCCGACTCGGTGGTGTTGGTTATATGGGGATGGAGATGAGCTGAGCCCTTGTGATGAGCTCCTTCAGGCTAACCTAAAAATGGCAACATTTGTCTTTCCCTGTGCTTGCGTGACTCTGCTGCAGAGCTGCTCACTCGTTGCCAAGTCATTCTGAGGCTCGTGGGAGCTGTGGAAGGAATCGGCTCCATTTTCAAAGCTTCTCTGTTTGGGGTTTGATGCATGCTGTTCAAATGCAAACAGCTCCCTCTAACACTGGCTGCTCTTTCTTTGCCCGGGGATGGCAGCTGTGTGCAGATGCTGCCTGCTCTGCTGGCAAGTGTCTTCTAGCAAGGGTCAGCTCCTCTTCCCCAGTGTCCCTGGGCATACAGGCTCCCTCCTACGTGAGGGGCACCTCTCTGCCCAGAGAAAGCCATCTGTGTGCAGTGTGTGCTCGCAGAGAGCGTGACTGGCTGCTCATCAGCATTTCATACGCCATCTGAGTCCTTGAGTTTTGCATTAAATGTGTGTCCTGTGCTGTGGAGTGTTTGTCACGGCTGGGATGAAGGGAAAAGCTGATTTGGGTTCCCACGGGTGCTCTCCTTGGAAAAGCACTTGAGCTGTAGCTCACGTGAGGCTGCACCGGAGTGCGGCGGGGCTCGGACCACAGCCACTCTCTTGCAGGAGCGCTCCAGGGGCGATGGTCGGTGGAGGGATGCTGTGTGCAGAGGATGATCTGTCCAGTCACAGAGGGCTGTGATCTGATCTGTGGAAGTCTGCTCCTGAAAGGAGAGCACTTTATCCTCCTGTTCACTCACAGGGGAATAAAAGTGCAGAGATTGTGGCAGGGGGTGGGGGGCG
>NW_010103628.1:0-6865 GCF_000699245.1 Pterocles gutturalis | reverse complement strand
TCCTACCCGCTGATCCGCGCAGGCCTGGAGTTGCCCAACCCCTTGTTTTTTGCTTTCTCTTTCATCCTCTCTTTCACATCATCCTTTTTTCCTTTGTTTCCTTTCTCATTTCACTTGCCCTGGGGCCATCCAGTTCACAGATGGGAGGTACTGGATTTACTCTCCCCGCCAGCGCAGACTCCGAACCACCTCGCTTTCCTCTGGGATTGTAAGTGACCGTGCTAGCACGTAGGGGAGCAGAGCTGCAGCTTTGAAACACTGGGGCCAGCACTCCATTGCCCTTGGATGCTGTGGCTCTGTATTGTGTGGCCATTAGAAACCAACCCAGCAGAAACCGGGAACGCATATCGAAATCACAGAAATGGATCTTCCTGTAGGGTCTTGCAGGAACTTCTTGCAGCATGCTCTGCCTTGCTTTTCTGCAGGCTGGTGACACAGCTCCTGCCGTGGGGTGGGCTGCAGTATCACCCAGCCCTTGGACAAACTTGCAAGCACTAGACCTGGCCAGAGAGGCACCCAAGCCTTTGTAGGTGGTGTTAGGCTCGGCTCCCTTGGCCCAGGAAGCCAGACGGGGTTCCAAAGAGAACATTAAGATATTTTGAAGCTGCTAATAATCCAGTTACAAATACAACCTTTTAGGCTTGTGACTGGTTGTCTTTCTGGTGGCTGGGATGGTGAGCAGCTCATAAAGGCAGATGAGTCAGGAGATGCTGCTGGGTTAGGGATGGTTTCTGCTCTCCAGCCCTTCTCAGCATCAGCAGTGTGCCCTCTCCTCACTGCAGGTGTTCTGTGAGCAGTGAGGGTTTTCCTTTCCTTTTTGAAAGATGCAGGGAGACAGCTGAGCATTTAGGGGCTGAATCCAGAGCTCAGACTGCTCTGGGTTTTAGTATTTCCTTTCTCAGGCTTTGGGAGAGCTGATGTCCTCAGAGGGTAATGGCAGTGCTGTCAGAGCCTTGTATTGCATGAGCATGTGTATAGCGTGGTCCTTACAGAGCCTGCCTTTTTGGTACCAGGCAGGGTGCGTGGGGAAGCAGGGGCAGTAACATGCTCCTGGCCTTGGCTGATGGCATGAGGCAAGTGCTGCACCTATGTGGGCAAACAGGCAATCCTTCCCAGCAGCTCCTCCTGCCCCCTTGGCTGGGTTTGGCTGCCCCAGCACTGGCAGGGTTAATACCAAGCACCGGATGCTTCTTTATCTCCCCGCTGGGTTTCCAGCTGCCTGCATACATCTGAGATCCTAAAAGGCTCTGAAGGAGGCTAGCTGGAGCATGTGGTTCAGGCAGGAGGGATGAAAAACAGGATGTGGGGCAGTGTTTATGCCGTGTTGAGCTTTCCTGCACCTCTAGCAGAGCCCTGTAAGAAGCTCCAGGCAAGAGGCTCTCTTCCTTCCTCCCAGTTAGCGGTCTCTGCTAATGTAGCTGCAATTACTGATGGGGTTCAGCATGCGGAGCCCAGTGCTTCAAAGCTCCTCTGGCTTCTTGTAGTTTCTTGTACATCGTAGACTGTGACACTCAGTTCCCAGGCTGGGAACACCCCCAGGCTTCTTACAAGTACCCCGTTCCCTTTCTCTTCCTTTGCAAACCCCAGCCTGAGCCAAAGGAGACAGTTTCCTCTCTGGGAGCACCTCTGGAGCCAAAAGAGCCCATTTGCAGTGGAAGTGGGTCCCCCCTGAGAACACTGGGAGCAGACACCAGCCCTTGAGTCTGCCTGGGCTTCTCTGTGCTGTGTCGGCAGCAGAAGCGTGTTTTGTCACACTGGTGCCCAGTGCTGTGATAACCAGTTTCCCCAACGCACATCCCCTTCCCCCTCATTCATTCCAAGATACAGTTGTGTTTTGCCTCCTTTGTCGTACTTGTTCCCATCACTGTCTCCAAGACTCTCAGCGATAATTGTTTCCTTTCTGTGGCCACCATCCACCATGGTCTAACCCACCCATCTGCTGCCTCGCTTGGCCTGCAGGGAAGGGGGAAGGCACAGCAAACCAGAGCGAGTTTCACTGTGACAGCCCTCCTGGACACCAGAGATGCCATCTTGTAGCGTGCACAGGGCTCAGGAAACGGGAGGTTGGGAGCTGGGAATGGGTAGCAGGAACCGAGAGCTCTGTCTCTGCCCTTGGGTAAGTCACTTCCCATGTCTCTCGGTTTCTCTGGAGCCAGGGTGATGGCAGGGAGCTGAGGTTTCTCTGGCATCTCAAAAGCTCTAAAAATCTGTCCCTGCAAGAGGAGAGGTTGTGCCATCCCCACTGCAGCTGGAGCAGGGTCCAATGTCAGCTGCTGGTGGCCTGGCCCATGTCCCAGCTGGTAGGGAGCAGGTATGTACTGAGGATGAGGAAGGCTCCTCTGCTGAGAGCTGGCACTCAGCTCAGTTCTCTCCCTCCAGGTGGACAGCTGTTCTTACTGTATGGTTTCCTACTCTTTTTATTTTCTCCTTTTATTTTTTTCCTCTTCTCTCCTTTGCTCCCTGCTCTGCTGCTGCTCTCCTTGCATTCTCCCCGCCGTCTCTGGCCACTCTGGCAGCCGACAGACGAGAGGAGTTGGGTTTACTCCCCGCTTCACTATAGCGCTCAACTCCACTCTGTCTCCGATGAGGAGAGCGATACAGTAAGTGTACAAGAAACGTGTGCTGGGTGCCTGGTGGGTCGAGGTTGGAGCTTGCGCTCCCTTTGCAAGGTCAGCTTGCAGCGAGAGCTGCTGTGGCCTCTGCGCAGCATGGGGCTCTTGCATGGCCGCAGCAGAGCCCTGCCGCATCGCGGATCAGCTCTGGCACCAGGCGAGACCTCCTGCGCTGACAGAGACCTGGGCTGCTCAGGAAGGGTTGTGGCTTGTTCCGAATCACTTGGTGCAGCGAAAGCTTTGCGGAGCTCAAGTTCTCCAGTCATGTTGTTGTTACTGGAGGATGCAAAATAAACAGCCTTCTCTCTTCACGCTCATTTTGACTCTGGGGAGTTGGCTGGGCTCGGACCTAACTGAAGGCAGGGTGGATGCTTGGGTGTTGACGCTCTTTTTCTCTGCCTCTTGCAGTAATCTCTATGCAGACACAGAAGCCCCAGAGAGCAGCGATTCCCTCTGCAGGTTGATGTGTTCCCTTTTCGTTGATGCAGCCGTTCCAGTGGGATGGGGAAGAGCTTGCTGACACCAGTACTGCTGCACTGCAGGATCCCGGGCACTGCATTTCAGAACGGAGCAAAACTATAACCGTGTATTTCTACTTATCCCAGACGTGGGCAGCAAAGGAAGCCACCCACTCACCCGCAGCTCCCAACGGAGACATCCAGCTGGGTGTAGAGAATCCTGGGTAGTAACACAGTGTTTTCCAGACGTGCACTACCGTAGCTACCTATCCATGTGTGATACTGTGAACCTTTTTAATTTTTTAATCATGTATTTATTTCTTTTATCTTTGCACAGAGACAGCACCAATGTGCTTTTTTAAACGTTTAGTTTACTGCACTTTTTTTTTTTGTTGTTGTTGTCATATATTTGTGCATCAGAAAGGAGTGTGACACCTCACTGGAGAATTGGTAGGAGCACGTTGCTGGGGAGAGCAGGGACCAGAGTGGCTTCATTTGAGGTAGCAGCGTGGTCTAACCAGCTGGTGGAGTCAGGAGGCTTAAGGCTGTCCAGACTCTGCCACGGTTTTGCCAAGTGACCTAAGGCAAGTCACTTAACCACTCTGTGCCTCAGTTTCCCCTGTGCTAATGGGTGTACAGTACCCACTTCCGTTAAAGCACTTAAACCCTGGGATGAAAGGTGCTATGTAAATGCAATGTATTAAAGGCCATTGGATAGAGTTGCTCCCATGTTACAGCAGTCCAAAGTAGCCATGCCAATTGACTCGGATTCACAAATCGCCAGTGACTTCATCTGTAACACTGTGCGGGGGAAGCAAACGATTCCTGGCGACAGCGATGTGCTCACCTCAGCTCTCCTCCGGACGTCGCAATGGGTTCTGCCTTCACCACATGCTGCACTGCTGTGTCACCTCGTCCCTCCGTGCTTGGAGTCCACGCTTCGGCTACCAGCTGCCGCACTGCCGCCTGCTCCAGACACACAGGCATGGACAGAGGAGAACTGTGCACCTCCAGGGACCAGCTGTGCTGGAATGCGAGTTCCCCAGTCTGCCTGGCCCCAAGTGCGGCTTGTCTGGACACTGGGTCTTACTGGAGCCACTTAGCACCTCGCATGCTCATGGGTGTATCCGACAGCCCGGTACTTGGGGGGTCATGAATGTTGGGTTCACACGTATCCTCCATACTTCAGGGCAGTCAGGTGTGTGCACGTCCGCACACGCTGGAGGCAGAATCAGCAGCCTGGCTGGCACTTGATGGCGCCAGGCAGTGTTGTGTTCATGGACTCTGTTGGACAAAAAGCTGGGTGACTGGGATGTTGCCTGTGGTAACATCTGCTGTTGGAAATTGCTGCTTCAGATGTCTGAGATAGTTTGCTTTTTGATGACTTTAGGTGAGAGGATTGGGTGTCACTGGGTGGTGTTCAGACGAGGCTCATCTATCTCAGCAGGACACACTCGATAGCATTGTCTGGAACTCTCGCAATCCCATCCTCATCTCCCAGAGAGAAAAAGGAAATCCTTTAGACCAGAGGGAGCCAGGTCTTATTCATGTGCTTTATGAGCCTCACTTGAGAAAGAGGGTCACAATTTCTTTATTCTCGCTACAGTCTTCGGTCTGTCCTTGGGATTCCTTGTAGAGGCGTGGGGAAGTGGGACCCTTCTCTGGGGCTCAGCCCCCCCAGTCTGTCTGCACAGCAGCACTCAGGATGGGCTAATTCAGGTCCCAGAAGGTAACTGGGCTGGTGGGAAGCTCTTCCCCTCGCAATGTGCTGATGTTGAGGATGGTCATGAATTGACATTTTCTTGCCTAGAAATACGGGACCCAGGCTTCAACCCCTTGCCCGCAGGTGCTGAAGGCTGTAGGGTGTGCTGCTCTCCAGAGTACAGGCTGGGGATCTTGCAAGCTGCTGCAATTAGATGTATTCATGTATTTACCAAATAATCTTATCAAAAGTCTTTCAGGAACCTCTTCCCTTTCAGTTGTTACTTGACAGCTTGTTCACCCAGCTAGTAGCATCGCTCCATGACAGCCTCCGTGACAGTAGGCTGGGGGGGGACGGCTCCCAGCTCAGCCTGTCTGCTTGTGCCGGTCCCGCCTGGCTCTGCAGGCTGTGTGGGCAGTGCTGGGGGGGGCTCCGGAGTTTGGTGGAGAGGAGACAGGAGGAGTGCAGTACTTACAGGCTAATCTGCCTCTGGGCTGAAAGCTAGAGGCCTCAAAATGCTAAAACTTCAGCCTTTTTTTTCTTCCAGAAGCGTGATACCGTGTATAGAGAGGCTAGAGAGAGCCACATCCCTTCTTCATCTTCAGACGTTGCTCTTGGGTGCTGTGCTGGAGGAACATAGCTGTGGGGAGGCACTCAGGCGGTGGGGCTCGGGCTGTGTGACCCCAGGCCCAGCTGCCCTGCTACCACCTTGTTTGTGGGCCGGTGGATTTTGCCTCATTGGAACTTTCCAGCCACCTGAAATCAAGCATCTTCTTTAAGATGGTTTAAGCATCACTGATGGAGACTTTATTCTTTCCCCTCATTTCGGGGGTCCCTAAAGCTGCTTAGCCGCTGTGTAGGGAGCATCTGAGCCCCAGCTTCATGGAGCCTCTCAATGAAAGAACTTCGCAAGCTGCAGCTGCGCTTGGTCCCAAGAAGCGTGGGGAAACCCAGACCTTCTGCAGCATGTTCGTTCCGAGCATCTTCTTTCCTCAAGCATTCAGGTTTTTTGAGACAATCCTTGGGCAGGTCTGTAATGCTGAACTCTGCGGAGCGAGCAGGTCTGGACGCAGAGGGTTGGTCCATGCAAAGGGCTTAGACCAACTTTGTCAACATGAGAGGACAGGAGGAACCTTCCTGTAGGGAGATGCTGACCTGAAATGGAAACTGCCCCTTCCGAGGCTCGCACACGCTCCCTCCTGTGTGTCACCTACTGTCCGGTTAGCTCAGTGCTGGGGAACTGTTCAGCCTCTGCTTCTCGTGGAGGCTAAAAGGACCTTGGAGTTTCAAGCTTGTTCTTAACCCCCCTCTCTGCGCTGTGCTGCAGCCTGAGAGCATCTGGGAGCTCTGGAGCCTTTCCCAGGCGCTGCCAGAGCTGCCTTTGCGGGACACGCGGAGTCAGAGGAGGGCAGGACTAGGTCTTGACCACAGGAAAGAGCATTGTCCCTTTTTTGGGGGAAGAGAGCCAGCCCCTGTCCTTGGTCTGAACGTCCCTCCAGCTGTACTTCAGTTCATCTGGGACACAAGTCGCCTGTATTTTGTCACTAGTGACCCAGCAGCTTGCTGGCAGGTGCTGTCCCTGCTGTAACCCCCTGCTCTCTCCATCGTTTAAAGGAGGCACCGGGTTTCTTTTACTCCTCCAAGTCTTGAGCAGAGCAGCTCTGCCAGACAGCCCATTCCCGCGCAGCTGATGGCCACCCCTCTCCTCCATCCTCCTCATCCCCTCTGGGCCCCTGGGCTCTGCGGGACGTGCCCTGGACATGGCCTGGTGCTGAGGCTGCGGGGGAGGTTTTGGCTCCGGCTCTTGTCAAACTGCAGGCGGCTGCTGCCTGCCAGGTCTGGATGTGGCAAGAGAAAATGAGCACCTCTGTGCTCGCTGCGCACAGGCGTGGAGCAGAGGCTCGTACAGAGCCCGAACGCTCACGAGGGATCCAGCTTTTGGCTGCTCTTGCCTCTGATATGCCGAAACCAACTTTGGGAGGTTTTTTAGCGAAGGCAGAGTGCCCGTCGGTCTCGGCACAGGTGTGTGTGTGGGCTCCCTCAGCCCGGAGCCTCGCTGGGGTCCCAGGGTGCAGCCCAGGCAGGGCTCGGGC